>NC_137883.1:29742234-29944734 GCF_963924005.1 Protomyctophum bolini
AACAGGCTGTATTGATGTTGGTACCATTAGGAGAGATAACAGGCTGTATTGATGTTGGTACCATTAGGAGAGATAACAGGTTGTATTGATGTTGGTACCATAAGGAGAGATAACAGGCTGTATTGATGTTGGTACCATTAGGAGAGACAACAGGCTGTATTGATGTTGGTACCATAAGGAGAGATAACAGGTTGTATTGATGTTGGTACCATTAGGAGAGATAACAGGCTGTATTGATGTTGGTACCATTAGGAGAGATAACAGGCTGTATTGATGTTGGTACCATAAGGAAAGATAACAGGTTGTATTGATGTTGGTACCATTAGGAGAGACAACAGGCTGTATTGATGTTGGTACCATTAGGAGAGATAACAGGTTGTATTGATGTTGGTACCATTAGGAGAGATAACAGGCTGTATTGATGTTGGTACCATTAGGAGAGATAACAGGCTGTATTGATGTTGGTACCATTAGGAGAGATAACAGGCTGTATTGATGTTGGTACCATAAGGAGAGATAACAGGCTGTATTGATGTTGGTACCATTAGGAGAGATAACAGGTTGTATTGATGTTGGTACCATTAGGAGAGATAACAGGCTGTATTGATGTTGGTACCATTAGGAGAGATAACAGGCTGTATTGATGTTGGTACCATAAGGAGAGATAACAGGCTGTATTGATGTTGGTACCATTAGGAGAGACAACAGGCTGTATTGATGTTGGTACCATTAGGAGAGATAACAGGCTGTATTGATGTTGGTACCATTAGGAGAGATAACAGGCTGTATTGATGTTGGTACCATTAGGAGAGATAACAGGCTGTATTGATGTTGGTACCATAAGGAGAGATAACAGGCTGTATTGATGTTGGTACCCATAAGGAGAGATAACAGGTTGTATTGATGTTGGTACCATTAGGAGAGATAACAGGCTGTATTGATGTTGGTACCATTAGGAGAGATAACAGGCTGTATTGATGTTGGTACCATTAGGAGAGATAACAGGCTGTATTGATGTTGGTACCATTAGGAGAGATAACAGGTTGTATTGATGTTGGTACCATAAGGAGAGATAACAGGCTGTATTGATGTTGGTACCATTAGGAGAGATAACAGGTTGTATTGATGTTGGTACCATTAGGAGAGATAACAGGCTGTATTGATGTTGGTACCATTAGGAGAGATAACAGGCTGTATTGATGTTGGTACCATAAGGAGAGATAACAGGCTGTATTGATGTTGGTACCATTAGGAGAGATAACAGGCTGTATTGATGTTGGTACCATTAGGAGAGATAACAGGCTGTATTGATGTTGGTACCATTAGGAGAGATAACAGGCTGTATTGATGTTGTACCATAAGGAGAGATAACAGGCTGTATTGATGTTGGTACCATAAGGAGAGATAACAGGCTGTATTGATGTTGGTACCATAAGGAGAGATAACAGGCTGTATTGATGTTGGTACCATTAGGAGAGATAACAGGCTGTATTGATGTTGGTACCATTAGGAGAGATAACAGGCTGTATTGATGTTGGTACCATTAGGAGAGATAACAGGCTGTATTGATGTTGGTACCATTAGGAGAGACAACAGGCTGTATTGATGTTGGTACCATTAGGAGAGATAACAGGCTGTATTGATGTTGGTACCATTAGGAGAGATAACAGGCTGTATTGATGTTGGTACCATAAGGAGAGATAACAGGCTGTATTGATGTTGGTACCATAAGGAGAGATAACAGGCTGTATTGATGTTGGTACCATTAGGAGAGATAACAGGTTGTATTGATGTTGGTACCATAAGGAGAGATAACAGGCTGTATTGATGTTGGTACCATTAGGAGAGATAACAGGCTGTATTGATGTTGGTACCATAAGGAGAGATAACAGGCTGTATTGATGTTGGTACCATTAGGAGAGATAACATGCTGTATTGATGTTGGTACCATAAGGAGAGATAACAGGCTGTATTGATGTTGGTACCATAAGGAGAGATAACAGGCTGTATTGATGTTGGTACCATAAGGAGAGATAACAGGCTGTAATGATGTTGGTACCATTAGGAGAGATAACAGGCTGTATTGATGTTGGTACCATTAGGAGAGATAACAGGCTGTATTGATGTTGGTACCATTAGGAGAGATAACAGGCTGTATTGATGTTGGTACCATTAGGAGAGATAACAGGCTGTATTGATGTTGGTACCATAAGGAGAGACAACAGGCTGTATTGATGTTGGTACCATAAGGAGAGACAACAGGTTGTATTGATGTTGGTACCATTAGGAGAGATAACAGGTTGTATTGATGTTGGTACCATTAGGAGAGACAACAGGCTGTATTGATGTTGGTACCATTAGGAGAGATAACAGGCTGTATTGATGTTGGTACCATTAGGAGAGATAACAGGCTGTATTGATGTTGGTACCATTAGGAGAGATAACAGGCTGTATTGATGTTGGTACCATTAGGAGAGATAACAGGCTGTATTGATGTTGGTACCATAAGGAGAGACAACAGGCTGTATTGATGTTGGTACCATAAGGAGAGATAACAGGTTGTATTGATGTTGGTACCATTAGGAGAGACAACAGGCTGTATTGATGTTGGTACCATTAGGAGAGATAACAGGCTGTATTGATGTTGGTACCATTAGGAGAGATAACAGGCTGTATTGATGTTGGTACCATTAGGAGAGATAACAGGCTGTATTGATGTTGGTACCATAAGGAGAGACAACAGGCTGTATTGATGTTGGTACCATAAGGAGAGACAACAGGTTGTATTGATGTTGGTACCATTAGGAGAGATAACAGGTTGTATTGATGTTGGTACCATTAGGAGAGACAACAGGCTGTATTGATGTTGGTACCATTAGGAGAGATAACAGGCTGTATTGATGTTGGTACCATTAGGAGAGATAACAGGCTGTATTGATGTTGGTACCATAAGGAGAGATAACAGGCTGTATTGATGTTGGTACCATTAGGAGAGATAACAGGTTGTATTGATGTTGGTACCATTAGGAGAGACAACAGGCTGTATTGATGTTGGTACCATTAGGAGAGATAACAGGCTGTATTGATGTTGGTACCATAAGGAGAGATAACAGGTTGTATTGATGTTGGTACCATTAGGAGAGATAACAGGTTGTATTGATGTTGGTACCATAAGGAGAGATAACAGGCTGTATTGATGTTGGTACCATTAGGAGAGATAACAGGTTGTATAGGAGAGATAACAGGCTGTATTGATGTTGGTACCATTAGGAGAGATAACAGGCTGTATTGATGTTGGTACCATTAGGAGAGATAACAGGCTGTATTGATGTTGGTACCATTAGGAGAGATAACAGGCTGTATTGATGTTGGTACCATTAGGAGAGACAACAGGCTGTATTGATGTTGGTACCATTAGGAGAGATAACAGGCTGTATTGATGTTGGTACCATTAGGAGAGATAACAGGCTGTATTGATGTTGGTACCATTAGGAGAGATAACAGGCTGTATTGATGTTGGTACCATAAGGAGAGATAACAGGTTGTATTGATGTTGGTACCATTAGGAGAGACAACAGGCTGTATTGATGTTGGTACCATTAGGAGAGATAACAGGCTGTATTGATGTTGGTACCATAAGGAGAGATAACAGGTTGTATTGATGTTGGTACCATTAGGAGAGATAACAGGTTGTATTGATGTTGGTACCATAAGGAGAGATAACAGGCTGTATTGATGTTGGTACCATAAGGAGAGATAACAGGCTGTAATGATGTTGGTACCATTAGGAGAGATAACAGGCTGTATTGATGTTGGTACCATTAGGAGAGATAACAGGCTGTATTGATGTTGGTACCATTAGGAGAGATAACAGGCTGTATTGATGTTGGTACCATTAGGAGAGATAACAGGCTGTATTGATGTTGGTACCATTAGGAGAGATAACAGGCTGTATTGATGTTGGTACCATAAGGAGAGACAACAGGCTGTATTGATGTTGGTACCATAAGGAGAGACAACAGGTTGTATTGATGTTGGTACCATTAGGAGAGATAACAGGTTGTATTGATGTTGGTACCATTAGGAGAGACAACAGGCTGTATTGATGTTGGTACCATTAGGAGAGATAACAGGCTGTATTGATGTTGGTACCATTAGGAGAGATAACAGGCTGTATTGATGTTGGTACCATTAGGAGAGATAACAGGCTGTATTGATGTTGGTACCATAAGGAGAGACAACAGGCTGTATTGATGTTGGTACCATAAGGAGAGATAACAGGTTGTATTGATGTTGGTACCATTAGGAGAGACAACAGGCTGTATTGATGTTGGTACCATTAGGAGAGATAACAGGCTGTATTGATGTTGGTACCATTAGGAGAGATAACAGGCTGTATTGATGTTGGTACCATTAGGAGAGATAACAGGCTGTATTGATGTTGGTACCATAAGGAGAGACAACAGGCTGTATTGATGTTGGTACCATAAGGAGAGACAACAGGTTGTATTGATGTTGGTACCATTAGGAGAGATAACAGGTTGTATTGATGTTGGTACCATTAGGAGAGACAACAGGCTGTATTGATGTTGGTACCATTAGGAGAGATAACAGGCTGTATTGATGTTGGTACCATTAGGAGAGATAACAGGCTGTATTGATGTTGGTACCATAAGGAGAGATAACAGGCTGTATTGATGTTGGTACCATTAGGAGAGATAACAGGTTGTATTGATGTTGGTACCATTAGGAGAGACAACAGGCTGTATTGATGTTGGTACCATTAGGAGAGATAACAGGCTGTATTGATGTTGGTACCATAAGGAGAGATAACAGGTTGTATTGATGTTGGTACCATTAGGAGAGATAACAGGTTGTATTGATGTTGGTACCATAAGGAGAGATAACAGGCTGTATTGATGTTGGTACCATTAGGAGAGATAACAGGTTGTATAGGAGAGATAACAGGCTGTATTGATGTTGGTACCATTAGGAGAGATAACAGGCTGTATTGATGTTGGTACCATTAGGAGAGATAACAGGCTGTATTGATGTTGGTACCATTAGGAGAGATAACAGGCTGTATTGATGTTGGTACCATTAGGAGAGACAACAGGCTGTATTGATGTTGGTACCATTAGGAGAGATAACAGGCTGTATTGATGTTGGTACCATTAGGAGAGATAACAGGCTGTATTGATGTTGGTACCATTAGGAGAGATAACAGGCTGTATTGATGTTGGTACCATAAGGAGAGATAACAGGTTGTATTGATGTTGGTACCATTAGGAGAGACAACAGGCTGTATTGATGTTGGTACCATTAGGAGAGATAACAGGCTGTATTGATGTTGGTACCATAAGGAGAGATAACAGGTTGTATTGATGTTGGTACCATTAGGAGAGATAACAGGTTGTATTGATGTTGGTACCATAAGGAGAGATAACAGGCTGTATTGATGTTGGTACCATTAGGAGAGATAACAGGTTGTATAGGAGAGATAACAGGCTGTATTGATGTTGGTACCATTAGGAGAGATAACAGGCTGTATTGATGTTGGTACCATTAGGAGAGATAACATGCTGTATTGATGTTGGTACCATTAGGAGAGATAACAGGCTGTATTGATGTTGGTACCATTAGGAGAGACAACAGGCTGTATTGATGTTGGTACCATTAGGAGAGATAACAGGCTGTATTGATGTTGGTACCATTAGGAGAGATAACAGGCTGTATTGATGTTGGTACCATTAGGAGAGACAACAGGCTGTATTGATGTTGGTACCATTAGGAGAGATAACAGGTTGTATTGATGTTGGTACCATAAGGAGAGATAACAGGCTGTATTGATGTTGGTACCATAAGGAGAGACAACAGGCTGTATTGATGTTGGTACCATTAGGAGAGATAACAGGCTGTATTGATGTTGGTACCATTAGGAGAGATAACAGGCTGTATTGATGTTGGTACCATTAGGAGAGATAACAGGCTGTATTGATGTTGGTACCATTAGGAGAGATAACAGGCTGTATTGATGTTGGTACCATAAGGAGAGATAACAGGCTGTATTGATGTTGGTACCATTAGGAGAGATAACAGGCTGTATTGATGTTGGTACCATAAGGAGAGATAACAGGCTGTATTGATGTTGGTACCATAAGGAGAGATAACAGGCTGTATTGATGTTGGTACCATTAGGAGAGATAACAGGCTGTATTGATGTTGGTACCATAAGGAGAGATAACAGGCTGTATTGATGTTGGTACCATTAGGAGAGATAACAGGCTGTATTGATGTTGGTACCATAACAGGCAAACGTTGATCAAAAGAACAACTCTTCTTCCACATTCTCTAATTATGTATAGACTTTTTGTAAATTAAAAAATTCAGATGTTTAACAATAATTTAACTCTTGAGAGTTTTCGCTCTCAAGAGTTAATGATCTATAAGGGTCCATATGGTTACCAACTCTCCATCATTTAGCTGGGGACCACCTGGGCTGGAACCCCCCCAAGGACCACTGGTTGAAGACCACTGCTGTATGGCCCGCATGCAACCAGCTGGAGGCGCTGGTTCTAAACCGCTTTTTGATTGCAAAGGAGAGTATCTCACACATCTCAGATCTGTAAGTCACTTTTGTATGAAAGAATAAGAGGTGAACACTGTCTTTTTTTCTTTTTTCCTGTCATTTAATGATGTCATAAATGTATCTGTTGCGCTCATGTTTTTACTTTGTCTTTTGTTTGCCCTTAATTTTGTTTCGTATTTTATTTAATTTTTTATGTAATTTACTTACTTTATTTATTGTCTTATTCTACCGATGTGTGATTACCATGAAACCTATACCTGGAAACGAAGGAACTAAGACATTCTGAAACTACTCAAAGAGGGTTCCCTTACTCTCCTGGAACTGTAAAGACCCGTTACACTGTGAAAGTTAAAGACAAGAAATGTAACAAAAGACTTGCAACAATTACGATATGTACTGTGATGCCCAATGTGACCCACCCGTTTAATGAAAAATCTAAATAAAAAAAAAGTTTCAAAAAAAATATATATCTGTAAGTCACAGATCTGTAAAAGGTCAGATCTTTAAGTCACAGATCTGTAAAAGGTCAGATCTTTAAGTCACAGATCTGTAAAAGGTCAGATCTTTAAGTTTCAGTATACATACATCTTTGGTGGACCGAGCAGATGCGGAGAACGGTCAGATTAGTGGCTGAAAAAACAGACACAAAAAGAACACGCACTTCCATGTACCTAATAGGCTGGGGCGCTCGCTGCAGGATCAAACACGTTCACATAATATAACACGTTCAAATAAACGGAGTCCGCACACCATTTTCTGCTCCCGGATACAGTATATCATATCTGGGAGACCTTCCAGGTCTGAGGAATTAAGGGCTTTGGCCTCTAAACGTTACCACATGATGACTAAATGATATATATCAGTGGGAAGTGGGAAGGAAGGGAGGGGTGTAACGGTACATTTTAACAGTGATACGATTATGTATCACGATACATGGTTGACGATACGATATATATGGACGATATTGGTTCGTTATGGCGATTACGATACAATTTCACAGGAAATTAGGTCATAATTGTCCCTCAAATATGATGTAAATTTGTGCTTGTAGGTCTGCTATTTTTGAAAAATCGAAGAACGACTGACATAGAAACAAAGCTTTTACAGAAAACTGTCAGGATGTAGAAGACATTTTTTGAATCTGATCTCAGGTCAAAATGCATGGGTTAAGTGCCATTGACAATGAAAGGAACATTTACGTCATTTATGTATATAGACGCGCAAATCGGCTAACCAATCACATAGATTCAGTTGTTCGTGAGATGATGTATGATGATTTATAATGATAAGATGTTTTTTTAAAACCAGGTCCGCAGAGTGAAAAGATCCTGAAGACGTCTCTGTGTGTGTGTGTGTGTGTGTGTGTGTGTGTGTGTGTGTGTGTGTGTGTGTGTGTGTGTGTGTGTGTGTGTGTGTGTGTGTGTGTGTGTGTGTGTGTGTGTGTGTGTGTGTGTGTACACAACAACTGACGGATGACGCCATCGCTGAGACCTGGTTAGGTCAGTAGACGACGTGTCTACTGGAGCAGAGCATGCTCTGATTAAACGTGATCTCGTCCCTTTCAATGCATTGATGCATGGCATTCAAAACAAACGGGTGGCTGTCGTACTGTATGTACAGTACGTATAAAATGCCCCCACACGGAAGTCATGAGTCACCAGAACCAAGGAGGTAAATGGTGCATTTATATAGCGCCTTTATCCAAGGCGCTTTACACAGTGCATTTCAGGAATATCAAATATTTAAATACTGAATCAAGAAACTTAAAAACTGTCCCCCAGGTGCTCCCAAAAGCCTGAGTAGACGATAAAACTGACTTTATGTATTATGTATTAATTGTTTGTTTGTTTATTTATGGAAATATCTCTTTAAGTACAGTATATTTTCAATGCCGATACTTTTGTATTTTTCTCGGCTTTAATGGGTAAAGTGTGTGGGACGTTTTTTTTTTAATACCCTGCATAATTTTGTTTACGCTGTTAAATGTTGTTTATATTTTGAGAACCCTGCTACAGATGTTGTTACATTTTATTTCTATTTATTTTCAATCTACACTACAGTATACTGCTTGTTCATGGCAGAATTGTTATTGGGAGACTGGGGTGTCAATCAACCTGAGCCAATGAACCTATGGAGAACAAGAGGGGGTGGGGCAAAACAGAATGAGGAAACAGGAAGAGATACTGGAGGGGTTTTTTTGCAAGTCCTGTTTGCATCTCAATTGTGAGCCACAGGCTTTCTGTTCAGTGTGGTTTTACATTAGTTTTTAGCCCTGTGAGGGAAACATGGGAGTGTTTGTATGTTTCAGTAAAGCTATAGCTGTCTATCACCAGCAGAGTAACCAAATAAACCAAATGAACGCTAGGCTAAAGCTAAAAACAAGCAGATCTGTCCACAAACACTGGTGACTGCAGAAGGAGAATTGTGTTGGAGGATAATGTTTTTGCACCATGCAACTTTCGAGTGAGTATGATCACTACAGTACTGTAGTAAAAACTAATACAAATAAAAAATACATTTGTTGTAAAGGATATAAAATTCATTAGTGTGTGGGTTTTCTGTTGAATATAGTGTGCTTCGGGCGTCAGGACATTGCTTCAGAGCTGCATACACAGAGGGTCCATGTGCCACACAGACACAGCTGTGTATATCTGTGTCTGCCTGGGAGATTCACCTGGAACCATACGTTTGGGACACTGCAACTCCTGCACACGTTCGCTAAGGAACTGTGAGTACAGACCTACCTACTGTATACCTACTGTAACTGAGTACAAACCATCTACCTATACCTACTGTAACTGTGAGGATTTTCCTATGAGCGCCAACGACTGGTACCATAAACTGAGTCACTCAAACCCAGCTGGGGTATTTTTGAGTGGTGCAACCACTCCAAGGAACAGCAATGTCCGTGTTCACCTATGTGTTCACCTATGTGACTATGAGCAGTTGTGCCAGAAACAGAGAGAGAAATAGTAATGCAATGTTGCCTGCGAGAGAGAGAGAGAGATGCACCACTCAGTTTTCTTTATTTAGTTGTTTATTTAGTTTATTTGGAAGTTATTGTTGTTAAATTTTTGTCAGGGTCAGAAGGATTTTGAGGCAGGTTAAGTTATGCAGTTCACATGTGGAAAAAAAAATCCTCTTATATTATAAAATTCAATTCTTGTGTTGTGGGTATTGTGAGTTACAATTTACAATTATGCTCTTAATCCAGAGCGATTTACAGTAAGCAAGAACAAAAACATGGCAATACAGTACGAGTAGGCCTACATCTAATACAGAGTTACTTGGTGATAATGTAAAATAACAGTATATCTGTACAATAAGCTAACCGGGCCTCTTTGCACCTGATTTAACTTGCATGTAACATTCGACTAATCAACAGTGGACACATCCTGATATTGTACCAATTTCAGTCAAGTGGGCTACATATAAATATCGAACCAACAACGGTTTTAACAACTGCACTGGAACCGTTGGACCCCCTCCCCCCCCCCCCCCCCCCCGCTATTTCCTGAAAAGCAGATTTCTATATGGACATAGCAGGTTTCTATATGGACATAGCAGATTTCTATATGGACATAGCAGGTTTCTATATGGACATAGCAGGTTTCTATATGGACATAGCAGATTTCTATATGGACATAGCAGGTTTCTATATGGACATAGCAGGTTTCTATATGGACATAGCAGGTTTCTATATGGACATAGCAGGTTTCTATATGGACATAGCAGGTTTCTATATGGACATAGCAGGTTTCTATATGGACATAGCAGGTTTCTATATGGACATAGCAGGTTTCTATATGGACATAGCAGGTTTCTATATGGACATAGCAGGTTTCTATATGGACATAGCAGGTTTCTATATGGACATAGCAGGTTTCTATACGGACATAGCAGGTTTCCGGTCAGCCAGCGAGGAGGTTCTGGTCCTCAGTGGCGCGGCGCGCCCCGCTGGACTGATCATAGCTCTTAACCCATTCTGACCTGAGATCAGATTCATACGAGGTTTCCACTGGACACACACTGGTCTGATGAACCCATTCTGACCTGAGATCAGATTCTAAAAATGTCAGTCGTTCTTCGAATTTTTCAAAAATAGCAGACCTACAAGCTCGTATCGCGCCACTCGGTGGCGCGATATGAGCTTGTAGATCTGCTATTTTTCAATAGCTAAAGCATAACATGATGCCAACACCAAAATGGGTGCCCGGTCAGAATGGGTTAATTCTGCTCTGCTGCCGATTCAGGTTGATTACCCCACATCTATCCCGGCCGGACGGGATCAGCTGAGAAGCCTCGGCGCTGCAGCCTCTCTCCTGTAAAAGTATGACAAATATGAGGGGAAAAAACATGAACCAAACGTTTTAGATCTGTGGTTTATTTATGGAAGTGGTTTTGAAGAAGCAGGATTTTTCTTAGCTTTTTCTTTTTTCCTTGATTATTTTTTCTTCTAATCCTACGATTTTTGTGACCCATTTTTTTTCCCTCACCCCGTATGTGCCAATTGCCTATAGCTGTAATCCTGGGCACTATATACTCTGACTCTGCCAACCTGGGAAGAGCCCCGAACTGAGCTCATCTTGAGGGCGTGGCTGCACTAATACCTTTGAGGCGGGCCAGTCTAGAGTTTGAATGGACACGTATCAGGATGGGGGAAGGATTAACATATGGATTGTCAGCTCCATATATGGAGATCTAAGGGTTTAAGATCAGATGTATACTGTAGTTGCTGGCCGGCTCCATATGCAGATTTAGGTGATGATCTATAGTCTTCTCCATGCATGGCTATCCAGGGTTTGATGAGGTCAGTGTCGTGATCTGGAGACGGCCATATATGGAGCGTCGACGTGACACACAGATTGATGGAACGACGGGACAGGTTTTGCAGGTTTTCATAGTAATCTGCGACCTATAATTTTCTGCGACCTAATACATACTAATCTATAATAGTTAATATTTACGTGTGTGTGCGTGTGTGCGTGTGCGTGTGTGTGTGCGCGCTTGCAACCCCTGAGGGAGCTCTCTGAAATCTGTGTATATGAAGTGAATTATGCATTAATCGGAGAGGAGCACCTCAGCTTGGCTCCTGAGATTTGTTTCACACATCATCTCGTCTCTGTTTTCTTATAGTATTTAGATTTGTTTCACACATCATCTCGTCTCTGTTTTCTTATAGTATTTAGTTTGTTTCACACATCATCTCGTCTCTGTTTTCTTATAGTATTTAGATTTGTTTCACACATCATCTCGTCTCTGTTTTCTTATAGTATTTAGATTTGTTTCACACATCATCTCGTCTCTGTTTTCTTATAGTATTTAGTTTGTTTCACACATCATCTCGTCTCTGTTTTCTTATAGTATTTAGATTTGTTTCACACATCATCTCGTCTCTGTTTTCTTATAGTATTTAGATTTGTTTCACACATCATCTCGTCTCTGTTTTCTTATAGTATTTAGATTTGTTTCACACATCATATCGTCTCTGTTTTCTTATAGTATTTAGATTTGTTTCACACATCATCTCGTCTCTGTTTTCTTATAGTATTTAGATTTGTTTCACACATCATCTCGTCTCTGTTTTCTTATAGTATTTCTTAAGAGTTTGGCGTTGGCTATTCAAAAAATAGCGGAAAAAAATCAATAAATAAAAAATCTTGCATGAAAGTGTGAGAACTACTGATTTAGAAGTATTTTTTTGAATGAGCCTCAGGTCTTGATGACAGACCTATGAGATCTCATTTAGTGAAGAATTGTGCAGCACTATAAGTTGGCAGACTTGGCACAATTCATTTTAGTTACTCTTTATGTTTTAGCTTATGTTTTTTTTTAATAAATTATATTTTCAGGGAACATTTTTGAATCGTGTGAGAATCGTGATCTGCAGTTCTTGTGAAGGAAAATCGAGATTCACGTTTGAGCAAGAATCCTGCAGCACGATATATATGACATTCCCTGTTTGATATATGTATATATATATATATTGTTTAATTGCTGTATATATTAATAGTTTTGCTTCGATCTTCAGTTGTGTGACCTTTGTTCCGCGCCTCCCTCAACCCCCAAACCTCGCCCCCCTCCCCTCCCCACCTCTCTCTCTCTCTCTCTCTCTCTCTCTCTCTCTCTCTCTCTCTCTCTCTCTCTCTCTCTCTCCCCCCTACCTCTCTCTCCCTCCCCCCCCTCCTCTCTCTCCCCATCTCTACTCATGCGTGAGTTGATGGGAGTGTAAATGCCATGCTCTCCAGTCTCTGGTGCCGCGGCTCTGCACGCTATGGCTGTGGCGTCCGTGTGAGAAGGGCGTGACGCTGAGCTGCCCCCACCACGCGCTCGCTGGCTAGCTCGCTCTTTTGTTTTTTTTTACTCTGAGAGTAGTGTATACGTAACCAAACGGACCCGTAAGGTCACATTCACACACGTATATTTATACTCTCACTCTCAGAAGCTTCTGGCGTGAGAGAGAGGACGCCAGGCGTTTTAGTCGACGACGAAAGTCGAGTTTTAAGTGCTCTTTCACTGCCTTCTCTCTCTCTCTCTCTCTCTTTCTAGTCTGTCTGCACTGAAGAGACATTTGTTCACTCAGGCTTTTAGGCAATTAGTTATATTTCTGTATTTTAAAGCATCCTTGGGTTTCTTGAAAGTCGCTATAATATAAATTCAAGTTATTATTATTTATTTATACATATCGCTCTCAGAGAGAGTTGAATGACTGAGTTGAATGACTGATTTGACAGTGTAAAATGACAGGCAGGGAGGGGGGGGGGACGGGGACGGGGACGTTAAAAATATCCCTCTTTTCCAGCAGCGACGCAGGGATCTATCTGCCTCTTGGTTATACATTCTTACACTCTCAGAGTTACAAGAAACGGTTAAATTACGACTAAGGGCTTTTATACCGTGTTGGCGTGACAGGGAGGGGGGGTGTAAAAAAAAATCGAGGGGGGTCTCGGGGGGGGGGGGGGGGGGGGCTAAACCCGAAACCATGGCAATGGTTCACACTGATGAGGGGAGGGGAGGGGAGGGGGGGGTCCCCAGGGTCAATCAGCCAGGTCAAGGTGAAACGACTGGCACTCACGCTATGCCCACCATGCACTTTGATGGCGCTGGTGGTGGTGGTGGGGGGGGTGGGGGGGTGGAGGGGGATGATAAACAAAAGGCAGAGTGACAAAACGCCTCGGAGGAAAATAAGCAAAAGCCCCCCCTCCCTCCCCCCCGTTCATTTAAGTCCAGCCTTAATGAAAACGACTTAAAACACTTTCCAAAAAAAAAAAAAACACAATCCTGGGGCATATTTCCAGTTTCTTGTAAAGTGGTGATTGCTGGGGTGGTGAGGGAGGGGGGGGGGGGGGGTGAGTTCAAATCACCAGCCATCAGTCATTGAGCTTTTGATTTTCTGGGGGGTTCAATCCTCAAAGTGCCGGACGACGGCGGGGTCGCGGCACATGCAGCCCCCCTCCCCAAGAAGCCGGGGGTCTCTCCTCCTCCTCCTCCTCCTCCTCCTCGCAGATATATTCAGTGTATCCTCGGAAATTTGCAAGATCTGCAAACCCCGCAGCACATCGCTCTGCGACGGCTTGCAGATCGGCAATTTACGGGCGTGGGGCTGGGTTTTTTAACCCATTTTCACCTGAGATCAGATTCTAAAAATGTCTTCTACATCCTGACAGTTCTCTGAAAAAGCTATGTTTCTATGTCAGTCCTTCTTCGATCTTTCAAAAAATAGCAGACCTACAAGCTCGTAGCGCGCCACTCAGTGGCACGCTATGAGCTTGTAGATCTGCTATTTTTCAATAGCTAAAGCATGACATGATGCTAACATCAAAAGGGGTTCCCGTACAAAATGGGTTAAGGGGGTGGTGGTGGGGCGGGTGGTGCTCTGTGATGAAGTCCTCCACACTCTGATGTATGGTCCCCGGATCGGGCCGTCCGTGTGGGCCCGGCCGCTGAGCCAGCGAAGGCCCCCCTCTCCATTACAGACGGGTTAACGTCTGGTGTCAACCTTTTGGCCGGCGCTGGCTGCAGTTGTGATAACAACGTAATGGCTTTTTCTATATACCTCTGATTAAGCCACTCTGGACGGGAAACCCCTTTTGGGTGTTACGTTATGCTTTAGCTGTTGTAAAATAGCAGATCTGCTATGAACTTGTAGATCTGCTATTTCGTGAAAATGTGCCTCAAATCTTTGAATATACCGGTATATATATATTCTTTCAGAGTTTCAGTTTTTAACTCCAATCTTTCTTCTGGTGGGAGGTCCCTGGAACTACATATACTGTATAGGGAGTCGGTGGCCAATTACATAATAATTCTGGGGGTCCTTGACATGAAAATGTTTGAGCACCACTGATATAGATTATTATTATAAAATTTCGACGTCAGGCCTAAATGGGTTAAGCAGAGGAGGACCGGCGAGAGAGCGCGGCGCGCACACAGGATCAAAGTAAACAAAACAGAGTAGCACCTTCAGCTACAATAATAAACCCTCCTCAGAAGTGGTGCATGCTGGGCGGATTACTCATATTTTCTCGTCTAATTAGCACAATACATCATTTCCATTTCACATGAGCCACGAAGAGGGGGGGCAGGGGGGGGGGGGGGGGGACCAGAGCCAAAATGGAAGGTGGCCGCGAGGTTGAAGTCAATGTAGGAGGTGGAGAAGTGTAGTGGGTAGAGTGGCCGGATGGAAGGTTCCCAGTTCGAACCCTGTGGGCTCCCCCAGAGTTGGTGTCGAAGTGTCCTTGAGCAAGACACTGAACCCCTAAAATTGCTCCTGATGTGCTGGTTGGTGCCTTGCATTGTTTCCCCCTTTCATGTGTGTGAACGCACTATTTAAAGCGCCTATATTGGGGCGGCTTTGGCTCAGGAGGTAGAGCAGGTCGTCCAATGATCCCTGGGTCGGCAATTCATTATTATATAAATGCACCATTTACCATTTTTATATATTCTATTATATTGCACTGAAAGAGTGCTTAACAAACACTGGAAACAAATACACAAGCCATGAAATAGAGTGAGTGAGTGCGTGGCGTGCTATCAAATGATTACATTTTTATTGACTTCCCGTAACTGACTAACACTAGCATTTAGAACGTTAATGGCCCTCAAATGATAAATGAAATGTAATGTACGTCTGTGAGGTTGCAGAGATTAGGCTACAGTGCAGTTATTGTCAGGTTTGTCCAAGTCGTAATGCATTCTCCATTAGTCTACTGGCATTGATTAGTAGTGAGGTCAGAACTCAGAACCTCGCCTCCATTTTACCCGACAGGACCAGAGGCTTGTCTTGCACGCATAGCGTCTGATTCATTCCCATCAGTTTTAAAAACCACTAAGACTGTATCGTTAGCAATCCTAGTCCAATTTAGCAGACACATAAACATGGTGGGGAGCTTACATACTTGAAGAGGGCCAATTAAAAATATCTGTTTAGTTTTGGGGAAAAGAGAGCTGTGACCTCATGTTATTTGATCATGACGCTGTGGATCAACACTCTGTTTCATAGCGGTGGGCAGCACTGAGGTGGCCAGGACTAGGAGCCTGGCTTATGCTTGGTTGGATCAACACTCTGTTTCATAGCGGTGGGCAGCACTGAGGTGGCCAGGACTAGGAGCCTGGCTTATGCTTGGTTGCGTGCCGATGTTCGAGTGCCAAAAATAGCCCCATCTACTGTACATGCCACCGGTGCTTCACCGAGTTAAAAAGCACTTCAACAACCCCAGCATGCCTCTTCTCTCCTGGGGGGGAAAGTGAGCCCATAGGCATAGGGCATGAGGCAGCTCCATGTACAAGTACACCCCCCTGGACATGACACTGGTATGTCCCCCCTGGACATGACACTGGTATGTCCCCCCTGGACATGACACTGGTATGTCCCCCCTGGACATGACACTGGTATGTCCCCCCTGGACATGACACTGGTATGTCCCCCCTGGACATGACACTGGTATGTCCCCCCTGGACATGACACTGGTATGTCCCCCCTGGACAGGACACTGGTATGTCCCCCCTGGACATGACACTGGTATGTCCCCCCTGGACATGACACTGGTATGTCCCCCCTGGACATGACACTGGTATGTCCCCCCTGGACATGACACTGGTATGTCCCCCCTGGACATGACACTGGTATGTCCCCCCTGGACATGACACTGGTATGTCCCCCCTGGACAGGACACTGGTATGTCCCCCCTGGACATGACACTGGTATGTCCCCCCTGGACATGACACTGGTATGTCCCCCCTGGACATGACACTGGTATGTCCCCCCTGGACATTGGTTTGACACAGGAACGGAACCCCAAATCCAAACCTTGATGCTAACACCGGGGCTCCACCGGGCGCGTCAGCGTCGCGTCTCCGTCACCGTCAGGGAATGTCCCTTTTTAATCCATGAAGGGTGGCTCCGCTGCCCGCGTTGCGTTGCGTGACTGCATTAACATTGTTACACTAACATTAACACTGTTCGTTTTTTGACGCACGTGGCGGAGACGCAACGTGCCCGGTGGAGCCCCGCTGTAAGGGCCAAGCAAAGAGGCATTCTTAGATTCCATTTTTGTAGTCTTTATTGGTATGACCCGGGGTGGGGTGATCCAACCCCAACCTCCCAGTGTTGGGGTGGACACTCTGACCACAAGGCCACTGAGCTGGATCTTCTGTAACATTCGACCAAAAAGTGCAGATCTACAAGCTCACGGTGACACGTTGTTGATTTGCTATATTTTTGACCAAGAGATTTGGTGTAGATGGAAAAAGATGGGGTTACAGTATACGGTTGTAACTCAAGTCCGGTTTAGGTTTCTGATCCGATCCTTTTCCATATCCGTGTACTCTGGTCGCTTTCCTTCCATTTCCATAAGCAGTTCACTCCAGTTCACTTTCTCTCTGCCTCCCTTGCCTTCCGGCGGCGATCTCACCTGTTGGTCAGCGGTTAACTAGCGAGACAGACGCCACAATTGGTTTCATTGTTTCGTTTCTTTTGGTATATAATAATCATTTGGTATGAATACTAAGAATCGCATTATGTAGGGAAGGAAAACCAATGCGACGGCAATCTGAATCATGGTGGAAAGCCTGTTGACGTGAGGTTAGGACACGATCAACACTCGCACATCCGTCCCTTAACGAGCACTTTTTAAGAGCTCCTGAGCAAGGCACTTAACCTCCAACCTCCATCTGCTGCTGCCGTGGAGCAGCTCAGTGACCAAACTGTTGTAGTTGTATTGGACATGTCTCATCATGTGTGAATATTGTTGCATGCTGTCGGATGGAAACCCACATAAAAAATTGTTACTTTCTAGGAAATAGTAAAAACAAAAAGTTCCCCAGGATCCAATGTAGTTATTTAGTCAGCGATCGTGGAGTCCGACTTATAGAGGTTTTAAAATCCTCCTTTCAACTATTTTGTGCTGAGATTATAATATTTGCAATCCCATAGTTGGAACGGTGGGGCGTTGCTATAGGAACCGGACCAATGTTAAACGTTTCCATATAGCCTCAACCATTACAGTATATAAACAGAGTATACGTCGACGTCCGTATATATATATATATATATATATATATATATATATATATATATATATATATATATACGTACCTGGGGAAAAATGTGTTAAAATTTAAGTTGATACAGGGGTACTCACTGATTGGCTGAATTTTCAGTTTTGCCACCCACCTGAAAATGTATTTTCATGTGCTGGAGAGACGGGGAGACTCCTATACCCACCCTTCCTTCCTCCTTCCTTCCTTCCTTCCGAGGAGATGGCATATTTACTCACAACTCATAAAATCGGGCATAGTGTCCCAACATGTTTGGCTGGATAAAAAAAGCTGAAACATCAAATACTTAAAAATTAGTTTAGCTTATTATGTCACGTTATAGACAACTGAGTGAGTGTGTGTGTGTGCGTACGTGTGTCCGCGCGCATGTGTGTGGTCCCATGGGCTGGTGGTTGGTGGGGTGGTTAAGAGTTTTTTGGGGGTAAAGGACGCCTCTTAAAGAGCCGTCACTTGCAGGGTTAATATCTGTTTCCCATCTTTCCCAAGTGGCTCTTGAGGTGCTGTGGTGGTGGTCCCCCAGCCACCCCCCCACCCCATTCAATTTCCACCCCTCAAAAAAAAGGGGACAAAAAAGTCTACACTTATGAAATTACAAGCACTTGAAAAGATCTAATGTGGTCTTAATTGTGTCGCTGCGTTGACACACAGGTTGTGGATGGGAGCGCTACAGGGCTTTTCTCCAGCATGTTTCACATTACAATGAGGACACTTTTATCTGCACAACACAGGCCTGCTGGTCGGCTAGGAATTAAACCTGGTATGTCCACAAGTGTTACTGTCCAGGTAGTCGGACGGAGGATATTAACTCATTTAGGCCTGACCTCAAAATTAAAAAAAAAAACTTCTAGATCCTCCAGTTTTCTAAAATAAATATTTTCAAGATTTTTCAAAAATAGCAGACCTACAAGCTCCTCGGTGGCGCGCTACGAGCTATGAGCTTGTAGATCTGCTATTTTTCAATAGCTAAATTACAACACAATGTTTAAAACACAAAGGGATTTCCGCCCAAAATGGGTTAACTCATTTAGGCCTGACGTCAACATTTTTATATAATATTATGTCTTCTGAAATACCTATGTTTCTATATCAGTGGTGCTCAATATTTCATGATATGTAATTGGCCGCCGACCCCCCATCTGAAAATATGTTTTTCCAGGAGTAAAAGATATACATTCAAAGATTTGCGTGACATTTTCAAGACTTTTCAAAAATAGCTCATAGCTCTATGAGCTTGTGGATCTGCTATTTTTCAATGGCTAAAGTATAACGTAATGCTTAAAACACAAAAAATTGGTTAATTCAATTTTCTTACCAAGAATTTTCTTCACCAATATGTTTGAAAGGTGTCTACTAACATATCCCACATTGGTTTCTATTCAACCAGCCTATAGTGGAAGTTTTGACTTGCCCAAATGTGCTGGCCCAAATGTGCTGACCTCAGCACATTGTGATGACGGCTATGGCAGTTTTTAGCCCAAGGAATGTTTTTTCGTGCAAAACTAATGCTTGGAATGGATTCGGAATCATGAAAACCCCCCTAGTTTGACACGTCACATGCTTAAACCATAATGAAATTGAGAACATTTTGCCTTTTTATATTGGTTGTTGATGGAACCCCAACTTTCAGCAGCTGTCAAAAATTCCCCAACGATGGTGGAATAGAAACCAAAGTGAGATATGTTAGTAAACATATTGGTGAAGAAAATTCTTGGTAAGAAATGTATTCCCATGATTTGACATTATTCTGATAATATTCACTGACTACGGTAATGTGGGGGGGAAAGAGCCCTGTTCTGATGGATCCTAATGTAGTTCTTTTTTTTCAGGCACAGTTAAAGATATATAAAATGTCTTTATTTAAAGATAAACTAAACAAATACTACAAATAATATCCGTACATAACATCAGTAAATATGAATGACAATCTAGTGTAGGCACTGGGCAGTCACTGCAGTTGCAGCCTGCAGGTGCTAGTTTATGTGCAGTGTGAATGTTACAAGGTGTGTGTAAACGCAGGTTAACTTAGGGAGGGGAGGGGAGAGGAGAGGAGAAGGGCACGGAGGCAAGTATAGACATTTATTTATAGGCCAGACTCAGGTGGGGTCCAATCTCCCTGGCGATCCAACTCATAAAGTATTTATTAAAAGGATAGAGACTGAACCGGAGCGACATTCAACAGGGACGCCCCAGATTCAGAAGAGGCTTTTTTGTATATGGGTAAAACACTGTAGTATGCACCAAAAGGGGAGGCATACTTTGGTTAGGCATAGCATTGGTTAGACATAGCATTGGTCCGACTGCATTAAGGTTGCCGAGGGGTGCGTTAAAACGACCGGATTAAGGTTGGTGAGGGGTGCGTTAAGACGACCGGATTAAGGTTGGTGAGGGGTGCGTTAAGACGACCGGATTAAGGTTGGTGAGGGGTGCGTTAAGACGACCGGATTAAGGTTGGTGAGGGGTGCGTTAAAACGACCGGATTAAGGTTGGTGAGGGGTGCGTTAAAACGACCGGATTAAGGTTGGTGAGGGGTGCGTTAAGACGACCGGATTAAGGTTGGTGAGGGGTGCGTTAAGACGACCGGATTAAGGTTGGTGAGGGGTGCGTTAAGACGACCGGATTAAGGTTGGTGAGGGGTGCGTTAAGACGACCGGATTAAGGTTGGTGAGGGGTGCGTTAAAACGACCGGATTAAGGTTGGTGAGGGGTGCGTTAAAACGACCGGATTAAGGTTGGTGAGGGGTGCGTTAAAACGACCGGATTAAGGTTGGTGAGGGGTGCGTTAAAACGACCGGATTAAGGTTGGTGAGGGGTGCGTTAAGGGTCGGGAGAGGGTTAAGGTTAGGTTTAGGTGTGCTGCCCCGTGGGAGGTTAAGGTTAGGGTGAGGGTTTGAGATATCGGAACAGAACAGATCATTTGAAACACATGGCAAATAATGTGGAAATAAAAACAGATAGGCCTACCGATGTTATAATTTGCCAATTCTCAGAAACAATAGGCTACAGTAAATATATGGTTCCTATCGGGCTGCCCCCGTATATAGCGTTTCCGACGCGCTGTGAGCTTGTACAGTAGATCGTCAATTTTCAGCAAAAGATATTTACCGTATAGAGCAACAAAAACAGGAGAAGACACTAGTATAGAGCCCTGAGGGACTCCGGTGGTTCAACATGGGGGTTTTAAGTGGTTAAAAACAGCTGGGGGGGTTTCTTTTGAAAAAGAGAAGAGAATTGCAGAGGAACGCTCAGATCTCCAGCGCCGGCCGGGTGCTCAAGTGGATCCATTCTAATCAAAGACTGGGTGCCCAGGCCTCCTCCAGGTCTCCATTAGATGTTTTCATGCTGGGTTTGTGCTCTGAAGCGTGTCTTTGTGTGTGCCGTGGGCCCGTGGCACGCAGGAACAAAACTCCATGCAAGGCTCAAAGCGTGTGTCCTCTCCGACACTTCTCTGGAGTGGGACTGTGTGTGTTCTGCTGCCTCTCAATCACTCCATCCTGGTGTGTTCCTCCTTATCGGAAAGGATTGGAAACCTCGTTTCTCCAGCTTTTTATAGGGGTTTTAAATAAATTAATCAGTGGTGGTAAAAGTACTACATTGTATTACTTACCGGGTATATGAAAGTATCAATACTGCAATGTTACGAGTAAAAGTCCAGAATTCAAAATCTGCTTCCGAGCGGGAACCCCTTTTGGTGGGGTGTAGTACTTAGTTTAGACAGTTTTTGGTTTAGACTAGTCATTTGGTTAGACCAGTCATTAGTCCTACAACTACAACCTATCTCAAACCCTAACCCTATAACCTCCCACGGAGCAGCACACCTAAACCTAACCTTAACCCATGTCTATAACCGATGACTAGTCTAAACTAAGTATGCACCCCCTTTGAACTATACTCAACTGAGTGATTTCTTCTACTCCTCTCTTAAAATGATCTGTTGCCATTTTCTTTAACTAAGCTGTGTCTAATTTGATAAGAGGTGCAAACAGAGCAAAACCACCCCCGGAACGCTGCGTGCATTCTGGGAAGGAATAAACAAAAACAGAATCGGTGGTCAACCCCCCCCAAAAAAAGTGCATTAATAATTTGGTTTTGTTCCTTTTTAATTTTCTACTTATTTAACGTGAATGTGCAGTTTAAATATAAGGTAGGAATTGATTGATGGACATTTTTATTTCACAGTATGTAGAATGCTTCATACCTGTGTTTGAAGCATTTACAGATTTTTACACTAGTTTACAACAGGGTCCACCATTTTCAATTCACCAGAACATATTAGAGACGTACAAATATATACACTTCTATGAACGCTCATTATCTTCCACTTGGTCTACAAGCTCTATTTTGGTTCAAAAACAGAGGGATTCACATTGCTAGGATGGGTGGAGCTTTGTGCTTCTCTGTGAAGGCCTTTGTGAAGTGAGGGTTTGACCAGAGTACTGAAAAAGAACTGTATGTGAGATTCAAGCCACTCGGGGCCTCTCTCCATTGTTACCCAGTGTGTGCCAAGTGTGTCACCACCAGTGGTGTAACGTAACTAAGTACATTTACGGAAGTACTGTACTTAACCCATTTAGGCCTGAAATTTTAAAAAAAATGTCTTCTAAATGTTGACAGTTTTCTGAAATACCTCATGTTTCTATATCGGTGGTTCTCAATATTTCATGTCAAGGACCCCAACAATGATGTGTAATTGGCCACTGGACCCCCCATCTGAAAATATGTTATTCCAGGAACCCCCTCGGAAGCAAAGATTTGAGTTAAAAACGTTTATATATTCACCTCCAAAACAGGAAATCATCTCATAAAGAAAGTAAAAAGAACATGTAGGCTATACAGTATGGGGAGTAATGGGTGGGGGGTAACTCAGACTTAACCCATTCTGACCTGAGATCAGATTCACACGAGGTTTCCACTGGACACACACTGGTCTGATTAACCCATTCTGACCTGAGATCAGATTCTAAAAAATGTCAGTCGTTCTTCGATTTTTCAAAAATAGCAGACCTACAAGCTCGTAGCGCGCCACTCGGTGGCGCGCTACGAGCTTGTAGATCTGCTATTTTTCAATAGCTAAAGCATAACATGATGCCAACACCAAAATGGGTTCCCGGTCAGAATGGGTTAATTTACAGGGGCCAGTTTTGAATTGCAGCTGTCTACCGTAGGTGCTCTTTGAGAGCGGTTTTGAAGATTGATTGATTGAAATATGTATTAACAGTTTGCAGAATTACAGTACATTTCAAGCACAAACTCAATACAAAGACTGTTAACTGTGAGTGGACGACCCAATTAAGCATTACACTTGTTTACAAGATAGGGTCCACCTTGTTCAATTCATGAAAACATTTAGAGAAGTACAAATAGACACTTCTATATAGTTAAAGAACAGAACATTCAGATTTTACGGGGGCCAGTTTCGAATTTCAGCCCTTTGAGAGCGGTTATGAAGGAGTCAAGGGATTGACAATTATCGACATACGAGCGAAATGTGTACCAAGTGTGTGAATGAATGAATGAATGAATGAATTTTTATTTTCGTGTCTTGTCCCTTACGGGATTATATGACACCAACAACATGAATAAACAATATCACGTTCACTTCCCACACAGAAGTTACACAAAGTATTTGATCAAAACAACAACGGAAATAAGCATTATCATAAAATAAAATAAGTTTTCTTTGTCCGTATGTCCCAAGCTTTCTCTATATATTCTGCTAATGCAAATATCTTTTGTTCGACCACATCAGATCTATAATTATTTTTACATCTGTTAAATAACTTTTGACGTATAGCTCATGATACAACGGGCAATATAGAAAAGAAAATGGAACTCATTCTCAATATAATTTATATCACAATAGGTGCAAATACGTTCTTCTTC
Source organism: Protomyctophum bolini (assembly GCF_963924005.1). Lineage (NCBI taxonomy): Eukaryota > Metazoa > Chordata > Actinopteri > Myctophiformes > Myctophidae > Protomyctophum > Protomyctophum bolini. The sequence continues at coordinate 29,766,262 of NC_137883.1, forward strand.
TGTAACTCCTCTATACCTCCCAGTCTCAAGGTGCCGGGGCAGATCCCAGAACGAAGTTGGGCACATGGGGTTCTTTGTCTTTTGGATAATGGGGCACAAACATACTTTTCACTGTGTGTGTGTGTGTGTGTGTGTGTGTGTGTGTGTGTGTGTGTGTGTGTGTGTGTGTGTGTGTGTGTGTGTGTGTGTGTGTGTGTGTGTGTGTGTGTGTGTGTGTGTGTGTGTGTGTGTGTGTGTGTGTGTGTGTGTGTGTGTGTGTGTGTGTGTGTGTGTGTGTGTGTGTGTGTGTGTGTGTGTGTGTGTGTGTGTGTGTGTGTGTGTGTGTGTCACATACACACTGAGCATGCATGCAGGCCTGGCCCGGTCGGTGCCAGAATGTTCCTGTGTGTTCCCCTCAGTCAGATAAAACCACCAGTATGAGCCCCTGAGTGGATGGAGGCCCACATGCTCACCATATGCAACATCTGCACTGAGGGGTGCATACATGGGTGGGGAGATCTGTGTTGGAGAAAAGGGGGGTGGGAGGCGACACCACCACCACCGCTGGAAATTCACGTACAAGTTAACCCATTTTGGGCGGGAACCCCTTTTTGGTGTTGTAAAGCGTTATGTTGTACTTTAGCTATTGAAAAATAGCAGACCCACAAGTTCATAGCTTGTGGGTCTGCTATTTTTGATAAACCGTGAAAATGTGGTGCAAGTCTTTGAATATATATTCTTTCAGAGTGCACGTTTTTAACTCAAATCTTTGCTTGATTGATTTATTGAAATATTTATTAACAGTTTGCAGAATTACAGTACATTTCAAGCACAAACTCAATACAAAGACTGTTAACTGTGAGTGGACGACCCAATTAAGCATTACACTTGTTTACAAGAGGGTCCACCTTGTTCAATTCATCAAAACATTTAGAGACGTACAAATAGACACTTCTATATACCGGTAGTTAAAGAACAGAACAGGAATTCATCATTAGTAGTTCCGGGGGGTCCCTGGAACTATAGATATTTTCAGATGGGGGTCGGAGGCCAAATGCATATCATTCTATAGGGGACCTTGACATGAAGTAGTTTGAGTACCGCACTGACATAGAAACATAACGTTTTCAGAAAATGTGTAGAATCGTCCTCGGGTCTAAATGGGTTAAGAACACATATTTTATGATATGAGCAAATCTCGAACGGGCTAATTAGGCTAACAGCAGTAAGTAGAGAGAACAACCGGCGTGGCGGGTGGTAATATACGGTACGTACAGTATGTGTTCTGAATATGGCATGGCTGTTCTCCTCTGTGTTTTAGGCTATAGCGACCTCCGCGGCGTCATGTTCTGTGGTTCCACAGCATCCGAGAGAAACAATTAGCTCGCTGGCTTATGAGGCCATCCAGATGATGTCAAAGTTTTAAAGGAAGCATTATTATATACTGTAGGCTATATGCCATATTTTATTCTTTGCTTATCGTTTGCTGTCGTAAAGGAAACCTCCTAACTCCATTTTTGAGGTTTTTGTTGAGGTTTTCCTTTTGCATAAATCAATGCTATTGAACACCCTGTGTGTTGTTTTGAAAATATTGAACCAATGGAAAGTATGTAGTAAAAAAAAATCGCTCTGGACAAAACCTCTTAACTCCATTGGACCCTCAAATTGTCTGCTAAAGCAACTATAACTCCACCATCTCAACATCTCATGCAAGTAATTGACAATAATATATAAAGTCACAACAGTGACAACACCAACTTTGATGAGGCAGTATTGGGTTTGTTTAAAAAAAATATAAGGTTTTCTTCATTTCCTGAAAAATGAACATTTTGGAGTTCCCAACAGCAGATAGTATGTGCCTGCTAGGGGCTTGACTGTATTACTATGTATTGGGGAGACGATGAGTTTCATCCTGGTATTTGCCAGGGCGGGGTGGCGGTGGCTCAGGGGTAGAGTGGCTGGATGGTAACCGCAAGGTTTCCAGTTCGAACCATTTACCATTAAGGCAGAACTTCCAGTCAAAGCCGAAGACTGACCAATCGCAGAGCGTCCTAGCCGGACATGCTTGCAGAGACTCTTGGGTAATGAAGTCAAAGATGGTATTTGTGTCCAAAAAGGCGGCCACTGATACCCCAAATGACATAGTGCTGCTTTAAATGATGAAATAAATATAAGGCGGTATCGAGTGAAAAGTAATTTGGGTTGGGGAACAGTGAATGAAACAATGCTATATAGGCTCTATGCCAGACTTGTGGTGGACATTTCTGTCAACATATTTTGTTTTTGCTACGGACATACAAAATGAGTGCACAGTAATATTACCAGAAACACATACATCCTGCTACCCTAATAATAGACGGGGGTACATAAGCACATGGCCGTTTATCCAAGAGCTTTCTCCGACCGAACCACACTTTTACCAGACATCTCTATATGCAAAATTAATTCGCCACACTCCCAGAAAACATATAGACTACATTGCATTCGCCAAAAATGTCTTATTTACTGTTTAAATATTACTTTTCTGAAACACGCTATTGTTGCTCAACTTCTACAGCCTACGTCAGAATCGTCATGTTGGCGTCTACTACGCCAACTACGTTCACTTCATGGGGCCAGTCCTTCACAGTGACACACGCGTTAGATCAACCACGCGACCGGGATGGTTTCTACCCCTCAATGTCGTGCCTACTCTACACTGCCATCCCAAGTCCCCTCCCCCTTTCAGCGACTCGAACAGCAGCTCCGTCCGAAAGCCCACAGCACTGCACAGCCCCACACATGTCACACACCCAAATGAATCGAATGAATGAATAAGGCGCTTATATCGCTTTTGCTCAGTGGATGGGACATTTACATTAAAAGCAATCGGATGGACGCGTGGATAACGGCATGGTTGTGTGCACTCGGAGGGAAAGGTTCCATATAGCTTCCATGCTAGCTGCTTCAGACACAGGGGAGGGGAGTGAGATGGCCCGCCTCACGGGACTCCAGTGCGAAATAGCGCTTATGCAACAATTACCCTAAAAACAACACCTCAACTCAATGTCATTGTGAATAACAATTTCGAGCGACAAAATAATTTTTGGAAGGACACCCAGTATGAAGCTAAATGTGGAAGCCGTGTGTGTCACACCAAAACGGGTGACCTATATAATCCTGTAACGCCGTGCATTCTGTGCTTGCGTGCGCATTTCCCAAATCTCAGTGATTTATCCACACATCGCTCTGTGTGTGTGTGTGTGTGTGTGTGTGTGTGTGTGTGTGTGTCGCGTCGCGACTGCTTGGAGGACTATGAAAAACTGGATTTATGTTTTAGGAAAGGTATTTTTGCTTTGCCAGACTTTTTATGCAGGGCGTGGGAAATAAGGCAGAATGTTTTGTTTGTGTAAAAAAAAAAAAGGGAATATCAACAAAACATATCTGTTTATTGTACACAATGCAATATTCAATGCAATGATATGGTGTGTCCTGTAAGCCCATGTGGGCTGGGCGCCTTTGGTGCATGACACAAAAATAAAGAAATCTATCTATCTATCTATTCAGGCCCATTCAATTAATCTATCACTACATTAGTTGCCTGTTCAAAACTAAACTACACTTTATGAAATCATTGTTGCAGCCTACACACATATATTCAGGCCCATTCAGAACACATTTCCCAAATCTCTGATTTATCCACACATCGCTCTGTGTGTGTGTGTGTGTGTGTGTGTGTGTGTGGGCGTGTGTGTGTGTCGCGTCGCCCTCCAGCTGCAATTGCGAGTGTGCGCTGTGTGCAGGGCACACTACTCAGTTTAAAAACACAGCTGAAACATGAAGTGGACTCTGTCAACTCCCGCAATTTCCTTCTTCCCATATTGCGCTGCAACGACACTGGGATGAGCCCGCCGAAGGCGGGCGAAATTCTAGTATATATATATATAGAGTGTTCAAATGGAACCAAATGGACCTCTCAGAGTTTTAAATCCTCTGACCCATATATGGGTTAATGAAGGCTTAGACTCTCGTAGATTGAAAATGTGAGAATCGATAAATACATCTACGAGGTTTTAAATCTTAGGCTAACTCAAGGACACTTTGAAAGACCCACTGGTGTAGCAGCACCCTGACTCTGTTTGACCCACTGGTGTAGCAGCACCCTGACTCTGTTTGACCCACTGGTGTAGCAGCACCCTGACTCTGTTTGACCAGAATGGAACAAGAGCCTTTACTAGTATTAGTATACTATAGTAAAGGCTATATAGTATACTAGTGGCAAGGAAGGCGGAAGAGGCCTGAGTATAGGAAGAGGTCAAAGTCGTACGATTTGTCACACACGTTACTGCAGTGAACTTTGTTCTCCGCACTTAACCCATCTCTTGGAGCGGTGAGCCGCAGCCGTGCCGCGCTCGGGAATCATTTGATTAGTATATTTGACCCCCCCAATCCAACCCTTTTGATGCGGAGTGCCAAGCCAGGGAGACATTGGGTCCCATTTTTAACAGTCTTTGGTATGACCCGGCCGGGGATCGAACCCTGACCTCCCAGTTTCAGGGCAGACACTCTTAACCACAAGGCCACTGCAGTCTGTGTCTGGTTATTTCCAAAATGGCGTACAGTATATGTGCATATTGGGGTGCCCAGAGCCCTAAAGATTTGAGAACCAACTGTTGTATAGAGAAAGCTTGGGGGGGGGGAGCGCTACTGGTGTGGTCTTCACTGGCTCTAACCAACTGCCTGCTACATCCATCACGTCTCGCATGGTGACGAGTCTCATATGCCTGCCCGGCTGCATGCGGTGGGTTTTAATGGTAAGAAAACCCCACAATCTTAAGACCACTATCAGTGGGGATATAATTTTTGGGGAAATTGTTCTAGGGGCCCACATAAAATTAAATGCTTGTATATAAATCAAACCCAGAACCAGAACCAGATACTTGGGGGTATTTCGGTATGACCGCCTAAAATAAAAGCCTCCCTAAAAGTGTAATTGCACTATATCGATACGATGGAAATGTATCTTACTCACATGGGAAGTCCTGTCCCACCACCCACATACAGTACTGTACTTACTGTACATACTGTAGCGAGAAACAGGTTGTCAGTGGTTTAGTGCAGGGACGTGCACACATACAGTAGACATCAACGGGGGCTTCAGCCCCTGCCCTTTTACCCCGTCTGTAAAAACAACTGCCCTCTCCAGACCACGAATGCAGCGTTTACTACATGGTGGAATAAATGCACTCCTTTCCTTCCATGCCATGCCGGAAGGAAGGCAGCATTCAGGAGTATTGCTTTTTTTTTCTCCAAAGACTTCTCAACTTGAACACAGTATTTTGCGTTGAACAAATCTGTTTAGAGATCCAATCTCGCACACACCACATCTCCACTATAGCTAAAGAGTGCTGGGTTGCGCCCCGATAAATAACTGATCTACAAGCTCTCAACGAGAGCCCCTCTGACACTCTGTGTGTAGTGTGTATAACTAGTACATTTTGTCTCTGTCGATCGGGTGGGAACCTCCTATGTCTCAAACGTAATTATTTTCAGGATTCAATTCAAAAGTAGCAGATCTATAAGCTCAAAAGGTGTAGCTTGAATTCACGCCACATTTCGAGTTCTGCTGTGGTGTGATCAAGTAAGGCATTCATTTTACAGTTGGTATAACCATGCAAACACATGGAGATCTTTAACTCTTGATAGCGTAAAATGAAAGTTATTTTACGTTACATTATTGTTAATCATCTGGCATTACGTGGTTTCGCCCAACGTTTGCCCTGTTATCTCTCCTAATCGTACCAACATCAATACAGCATGGAACTGTGGACAAAATCTCATCCAACGGCACCCAAAATATTCTTTAGTTTTGGGGGTCTGAGCGGCTAAATCTCATCAAATGCTGGTCGGTACGTGGCTCAAATGACCCAATACATAATGGACCTTGATGTGAAAAGGGTTGAAAAACCACTGGGTTAAGTGGTTAACATGTCTGAAAGACACAAGAGGGTCTCTCTCAGGTTTTGTCAGATGTTAAAGAGCGGGTGGGGGGTCTTCAGGGGAGCAGTGGTTTTAGGATAATGACACACAGTGCTTCAGGGTCCCAACACGGCCCAGCGCACCAACACTAAGGTTGGGCATGGTGGTCTCTCTCTCTCTCCATGCGGGCGCTTTGGTGGTCTTCTCCATCGTGTGTGTGTGCGTGCGCGTGTGTGCGTGTGCGTGCGGGGACACTGAGGGGGCTTCGGAGGTCACCGCCCAGATAACTTAACGAGACCCCCGACCTGTTAAGAGCACCGTGTCCCAAACATCGGCTCGCGGATCCATTTGAGGGTATAATGAGCGCACAGATACATTTTTTTGGGGTTTTGCGAGTACATAATCCCCTTAATTGTGCGTGCAATTTTTAACCCTATAGCACCTACAGCCATAATAACTCCTAAATGTATAATGCTATAACCTTAATCCTTTCCTAATCATATAAAACCCAAACTTTATTAGGCAAAATATTCTAATAAAACATTGTCGTGTGAGGACCATGCAGGAAAATGGTCTTCACAATGTTTCTCAAATTCTGCTATTTGTGTGGCGGCATTTGACCCTCACAAGTACAGTATACAAGCACACACACACACACGCACGCACGCACGCACGCGCGCAAAACACACCATGAAACTGAAAGAGGATGTACTAAGTAGGAGGTGCGTTGACAACATCTTTATTTAGTTTTCAGCGTGTGGAGGATTCCAAACGACCGCTCGCTGAGGTCTGTCAACAGAAAACCATTACACTACTAGTCCTTATTAAATCACAGCTTAGAACGCTCTATTAATGCACATTATTATCCCGTTTAATCAGACCATTGCGTGGTCTCAGTAGCCGTCGACTGACAGGATCTCAGTAGCTGCATTCTGTGCGGTGATCAGGGACTCGCAGAGAGTGTTAGAGGCAGGGGCTGCAATTTTGACAAAAAATAGCAGATCTACAAGCTCTCAACGCGTCGCAGCGAGCTTGTAGGTCAGCTATTTTCGGGGCGCAACCCAGCACTCTGTATCTACTGGAGAGGCGGTGTGTGCGACATGAACTTTTAAACAAATTAGTTCAACGATAAATGCATGCGTTCGAGTTCAGGAGACTTCGGGAAATAGAGCAATTCTGACTGCCGGTATGGCATGGAAGGAAAAGGAGTGGCATTTGCATTTCTTTCACAGTGTAGATGCTGCATTTGTGGTCTGGAAAGGGCAGTTGTGTTACAGACGGGTAAAAGGGCTAGGGGCTGAAGCCCCCTTTGATGTCTGTGTGCATGACGTCCCTGGGGGTGAGGACTGATGACGGCTACTCTTTTGACAGCAAGAGACGCGTCCGAATACTAACCCCATTACTAACACTAAATCTAACCCTAACTCTAACCTCAGTCTTAAGCCCAAACCACACCAAAGGGTCGGGTCGGGACCAAACGTTTTTTAAGGTAAAACACACCAATGCAGAGAGTGGTGGTTTTCCGAAACCCGGCGTCCACCAGTGACGTCATCGACCGGGAATCCAAGCTAAAAGAAACTGCATGCTTTTGTATATTCCTGAAAAGTTGCAGTGCGAAAATGGAAGCCATCGTTCTCACGATAATAAAAATCTAAACGCAACGTTTTTGCCAGCGGCCCACAGGTTGAGAATCACGTACTGTACTAAAAGGTTATTGAAATTCCATGACAGAATTCGATATAATATTATAGAATTATAGCTAGTGACTAAATGTACTCACTCTGCGGAAATGACTCATTAAGTCCTCTGGACTCGGGACTGTCCTGGAGAAATAGTGTTGCTGTCGGGGAGAAACCTCATATACCCATATTTAACTTTATATGTTTTTTAGTTTTTTCATTTTCATAAATGAACGCCCTACTTCATCATGCAAGAGTGTGTGTGTCGCACAAAAGCTGTGAAAATAGCCGATCTACAAGCTCAAATACGGCAGAATGAGCTTGTATTTAACTATATTTAAATGTTTTTTTAAAAGAAGTAACAGTTTTGGACATACACGGTTTCAACGCGACAGCAACAATGTGGAAAATGTATCAGTGACGGGCCAGGGAGAAAATGAGGAAAAGAGCGACAGAATAAATAGGTTTAATGTCTCCCGGGGGAAAAATAGAAATGACAGATGAATTAAAAACAATGTCCCAGGGCTACCGGGGGGGTTGCCAAAAGCCCACAAACCCAGTAACAGATTCCTGCTTACAACCAACCGGGTTCCCCCGGAGCTGTTTGGAAGAGCGTGTGCAGAAAAGCAAACAATATTAATCCTCCCAAAAAGGAGGTTCAAAATATCTTCCCCTGTCATAACAAAGGATGGGGTCCCTGTTTCACCAAAAGTACGCAAGCTAATATTAACTGCAGATGTGAATGAAGACTGGGGGAATAAACACTGGGTCCCGTCTCTTTTGTAAATGTTTAAAAATGAGCCTTAACCCATTCTGACCTGGCACCCATTTTGGTGTTAGCATCATGTTATGCTTTAGCTATTGAAAAATAGCAGATCTACAAGCTCATATCGCGCCACCGAGTGGCGCGATACGAGCTTGTAGGTCTGCTATTTTTGAAAAATCGAAGAGCGACTGACATTTTTAGAATCTGATCTCAGGTCCGAATGGGTTCATCAGACCAGTGTGTTTCCGGTGGAAAACCTCGTATGAATCTGATCTCAGGTCAGAATGGGTTAATGCAGAAGGTCTGGGGGTATTTGCCCAGCTGTTGGGTAAATAAGCAGAGAGGGAACTCAAAGGGGCTGGAAGTGGTGAGATCCTCCTCTGGTGCCCATCACACTGTAGAGCAGTGGTTTCCAAACCTGGGCACTCAGGCATGAAGGAAGCACGAGTTCACGTCCGTTGCTCTCCCCAGGTTGGCGGAGGGTGTGTAGAGCCCAGGATCACATTAGATAATTGACACAGGGGGTGAAAAATGGGTTACAAAATCGTGGATTTTGACTCACACAATGTTCAAATGCTTCTGTGTATATATATAGTCTGTGTAAAGGAAGTCCTGAAAATGGGGTCATTCCCTTCAGGTTGTAATGTCCCACATACTTACACCTTTAGGGTTATAAGTTTATGGTTAGATTTATGGTTATAGGGTTCGAATGATGTTTATAGGGTGAGCCCCAGACCACACCAAAGGGTTGAGACGGGGAGACGAGACGCTTTTAGCCGCTGGGAGGGAGTAGTCTGGGACGGTTATCATTCCCAGCGGGGTGATATTATGTCCTGTTGCACGTCGACACAAAGTCATTCGATTCAATGCAATGGCCCCAAAACCACACCAATGGGTCGCCACCCAACTCCTTGGCGAGGAGTTGGTGTGGTTAAGGGCTTTAGGGTGAGAATAGATAAGCGGGGGAACATGGAACCTGCAGGGAGTATATCCACGGAAATAGATGACAACATCGTTGGATCTGGGGGCTTCCCTGGAGGCTTCCAGACTATATAGCATTCAGAAAGATTGTGGGACGGTTGTTGTCTGGGCTTGTCTCGCTTGGCGGGCGTAAACTAAAGGAAGATAAGTGGCGTGCGGCCGCCGCAGCATCCTGCAAACAAACAACAGAGTCAGCAGATGAGTGACATTCCCTCGCGGGTGCGTTCTTTGCGCGGCCAAAAGGCATGCGTGGGATACTGTACTTGTGGACCATAACCATATATAACAGCCATCTCCTCCTGGCAGAGCGCATGCAGCTCAACGCAGGAGAGAAACAGTTTTCACTTGCCTTGATGCTGCTGCTCACTGGCTGCAGTCAGTCAAGCACCACCAGACCAGACCAGACTGCACACAACGCAAAGCCAGAGTCGTCAGAGCACTCAATTAAACCATTCTGGACGGGAAGTACTGTACCCCTATTGGTGTTTTAAACATTGTTATGATTTAGCTTTTGAACAATAGCAGACCTACAAGCTCATAGCTCGCCACCGAGTGGCGCGCTACGAGCTTGTAGGTCTGCTATTTTTGAGAAAATCGTGAAAATGTGCCTCGGATCTTTGAATATATATTGTTACAGAGTGAACATTTTAACTCAAATCTTTGCTTCTGGGGGGAACAACATTTTCAGATGGGGGGTCGGTGGCCAATCACAGATAATTTTTGGGGTCCTTGACATGAAATATTGATACAGAAACATGAGGTTTTTCAGAAAACTGTCAGGATTTAGAATAATTATTTTTTTAATTTCGACGTCCGGCCTAAATGGATTAAAGTGATGTAGAAAATGGCAGCTGCCATTCATCAACACCGGTCGACACAGACAGACAGACAGACAGACAGACAGACAGACAGCGCTGGAACAACCACCAGCCTGCCAAAAACACAGCCTAATTCTTCATCTGCGCTTATTTTTGCGGCTCATTCCAGCCCCCCCCCCCCAGCAGTATCCACTTTGTTTTGTCAGCGCAACGTATTTTAACCCATTTAGACCTGAGAACAGATTCTACAAAATGTCTTCTAAATCTAAATCATCTGTATTTCATTTTCAAGGACCCCCAGAATTATCTGTATTTGGCCAGGGGACCCCCATCTGAAAATATGTTGTTCCAAGGACTCCCAGAAGCAATGACAATATAGTTTAAAATGAAAGAATTCATATTAAAAAATGTGGACCACATTCTCACGATTTTTCCGAAACAGAAGATCTACAAGCTCGTTGTAGCGCATTAAAGTGGCTAAAATCTAAAGCGACACATGATGTGTTTATTGGCGTTCCCGTCCTCAATGGGTTAAACCCGCTCTCATGCTTCCTCATTTTAATCCACATCCATTTATTGTACAAATACAAATTTCACAAAGTTATTATGTCATTAAATGTGCGTTTGGGCAGCTGGGGAACTTCAAAAGGGAAACGGGGCTGCATGGTTTCCGTACGACATTGTTTGCCGCTGATGTAACAATTTCCCTGGGATATTTAAAACAAACACATTATAATCTGGAAGAATTCTAAACTTGTCTCCATCTATCACGCCCCGACCGGGGCCTTTTTGATTGGCGTGAGGAGGAGGAGGGGAGGATGAGGATGAGGATGAGGATGAGGAAGAGGAAGAGGAAGGGGAGGAGGAGGAGGGGGTGAAATTAATGCCCACTTTCTGGGTTGTGGAAACCTGTGGGCCCGCCTTGCCTTGCCTTGCCTTGCCTTGCCTAGCCTAGCCTAGCGTCGCCCGCTCTTTCACTCGGCCTCCATCTCCAAGCTCCCATGCAGTGTAAATTATAGGATAATAGGGTGCAGGCGATTGCAGACGATGTTTATTCAATCCATTTCTTCGCACACAGTTTCCCAGTGCCTCTCTTTTTTTTCCCCTCTCCTCTCTCTCCTTTTCCCCTGCGATCTCCTCCTCTGTGCTGTGTGTGTGTGTGTGTGTGTGTGTGTGTGTGTGTGTGTGTGTGTGTGTGTGTGTGTGTGTGTGTGTGTGTGTGTGTGTGTGTCTGCCTGTGTGCGCGGTGCTCTCTCTCTGATCCCGGCTGACCCTGGCCATGTGTTTTCACTTTCGGCTCTGATCTCAGCTCTGTGACCAGCGGGGAACCAAATACAAATTGAATAGTAACCATTCACAGGCACCAAACCTTTTCATACCACCCCGTCAGACCCGCTTTGTCTCCCCCCCCTCCTCCCCCTCCTCAAAGGGAGGGGCTTCTTCTTAGAGTCCCGTTTGAGACCCGACATATTGGTGACGAGGAGAAGGAGAACCGTCCCCGTTTAATCCCGCCACCATTTAGACTTTTCTTTTATCGTAGGAGGAAAGTGTGCTTTCCTTCCCTTGTTGTGGCCACAAGGTTAGCTGTGCAGGTCCTTGTCCTGCCAGTGGTGGAAGAGACACTAAGTATATACTAGTAAGACACTAGTAAGCTTAGTATTAGCTAAGTCCAATTTTGAGGTGCTTTTGTTTTACTTGTATCATCTTACTAGTATTTACATGTATTGACACTTACTAGCCTATACTTCTACTCCAGTGAATCTCAGAATCAATTTTTTTTCTTTTTGAGTTACTGACTACTACTTCAGCTACTTGGCAGATTTTGTGTTTACGTGTTGGACTACGTTTTACTTTTACTTTACCCCCAGGGGTCCTTTAGGTGGTCCCAGGGGGTGCAGTGCCCTCCAGCTAAATTCGTGGAATATAGCATAAAGAAATCTGTTCATCCACTTTAAACCTAAATACGTAAAAACAAATGACAAAATGTGCAAAGAAAACCACATAACACAAATGTCGCTGCATGGCAACAAAATATTTTCAGATGGGGAAAAAACTTTATTTTGGTTGCGGTCCTTCGCATGAAAAGGGTCTGCGAATGTCTGATCTATACGGTACGCTGAATTAAAATTACAGGCTAATTCCAGTGAGAGGACTAAAAATCACTGCTGCTTATGGTGCTATACGTTTGGCTGTATTATTTCAGTTAACCCATTTTGACCTGAGATAAGATTCTAAAAATGTCTTCTACATCCTGACAGTTTTCTGAAAAAGCTACGTTTCTATGTTAGTCGTTCTTTGATTTTTCAAAAATAGCAGACCTACAAGCTCGTAGCGCGCCACTCGGTGGCGCGCTATGAGCTTGTAGATCTGTTATTTTTCAATAGCTAAAGCATAACATAATGCTAACACCGAAAGGGGTGCCCGCCCAAAATGGGTTAAGGTGAAAGTTTTCATTCGGGGCTCCATAAGCCACCCCCCAGTCTGAGAACAGCTCAGCGGACGGACGGACGGCAGCCCCCCCTTTTGCAAGTGGCAGGCCGTGTTTGTTCAGCTTTTATTGGGAGACGTGGTCTGAGGAAAGTTAAAAAGAACCCTTTTGTTTGTTCTTCGGGGCTTCATATTTTCTCTGGAGCCGGGCCAGGTGCCGCGCCGCGTTCCTTTTCCAACGGCGAACGCGAAGGTGAAAAGGGTGAAGAAAGGGGGGAGAAAAAAAAGAAATGCTAGCCCAATAACTTATCTTAACCCATTTTTGACGGGAACCCCTTTTGGTGTTAGCATTATGTTGTGCTTTAGCTATTGAAAAATAGCAGATCTACAAGCTCATAGCTTGCCACTGAGTGGCGCGCTACGAGCTTGTAGATCTGCTATTTTTGAAAAGTCGTGAAAATGTGGCGAAATGTATTTCAGAGCGCACATTTTTAACTAAAATATTGGCTTCTGGGGGGTCCCTGGAACTACATATTTTGAGATGGGGGTCCGTGGCCCAATAGAGATAATTCTGGGGGTCCTTGACATGAAAAAGGTTGAGCACCACAGGTTTATCAGAAAAAATTTAGGTTTTAGAAGCCTTTTTTTTAATCGACCTCAGTCCAAAATGGATTAAGTGAGGACAAACTTTTCAACTGCACTCCGTGTGATATAATCTCTGTGATAAGACGTAACACAACAGCTGGGTACAGAAACCTTGGATCTCCCCCTCCGTATTTCAAAGTTTTTAGTTTTCTTTGGCATACGTGAATGCCCGTATTTCAGTGTCGCACAAAAATAGCAATAAAATCCAACCTACAAGCTCACCATGTGTTGCGTCACGACGTCACACCACCCGCCGTGACTCGTGAGACATATCTGCCATTATTGCTACTTTTTTTAAAACATTTTTGAAAGTAAGTAGTGTGTGGAGTGCAGGGTTTTATCAATATTTACCCATTTAGTCCTGGAGACGATTCATTACAAATGACAGTTTTCTGAAAAACCCATGTTTCTACGTCAGTGGTTCTCAAACGTTTTCATGTCAAGGACCCCCAAAAATATGTGTAATTGGCCGCGGACCCCCACCTGATAATGTTGTTCCAGGGACCCCCCCCCAGAAGCAAAGATTTGAGTTAAAAACGTTTGAAAAACGTATATTTGGGGCCACATTTTCACGATTTTTCAAAAATGGCAAACCTACAAGCTTGTAGCGCGGCACTCGGTGCCACACTATGAGCTTGTAGATCTGCTATTTTTCAACAGCTAAAGTACAACATAATATACAATGCTTAAAACACCAAAAAAGGTTCCCGCCCAAAATAAGAAACATATTAAAAAGAGCTTTTGGCTAATTGACATTTGACAACAATACCTATAGTTTGGAACCATTGGTTCCACATAAAGAACCACAGGTCCTTTTTTTGTTCCTTCTATTTCCGGAAATGTGAACATGATGAGGTTTCCACCCGACTCAGTGGTTCCCGAAGGGGGGTCAGGGGACCCCCTAGGGGTCCTTGGGGGAGTTCCAGGGGTGGACCCTTATGGCTCTGTAACTCTGAGGCCCCCTTTTCCACCGCTTGGTGGAGTAAATGTACTTAGTTAGTATAGTTACTTTTCACCACTGGGTCAGCGTTAATGTTTATACTCTTACTAACGTCATGACTCAAAGAATATGCAGCAAAGATTATACGAACTATTCAAGACGGGACCCCCTTTTGGTGTTTTAAGCATTATGTTATACTTTAGCTATTGAAAAATAGCAGATCTACAAGCTCATAGCGCGGCACGGAGCTTGTAGATCTGCTAATGTTTTTTTTTTTATCATGAAAATGTAGCGCAAATCATTAAATATGATATTTTTTTCAGAGCGAACGTTTTTAACTCAAATCTTTGCTCCCGGGGGTACAGGTCCCTGGAACAACATGTTGTCAGATGGGGGTCGGCAGCCAATTACGTAATACTTCTGGGGCTCCTTGACATGAAATAACTATTTCGTGTCAGAACCACCACCATAGAAACATGGGTTTTTCTGAAAACAGTGTCTTAATTTATGGTGTTTTAACACAATAAAACACTACTGGAGAAAAGCCTGTGTGCGGACCACTTCTTCTTCTTCTTCTAAATGCGTTCATCACTTAAATCGCTTAAAGCTATATATATATATATATACGGCTGTCGCTTGACGAGCACGCTCAAATATCCGATCTACAACAAGCAGATCAGACGTTTTTTGACTTTTTCTTCCCCCCTAAAAAAACAACAGGGTGGCCATAAGTAGCGGTTATGTCCTGCATTATGATATTAATCTGCACAAATTGGGCTCGGCTCGTATAACCGCAAAGCCGTGGGTATTTGATCAAATGATACAGTGGCTGATAATGTCTGCAGTGCAAAACGGTTGCTTTCTTTCCTGTTGTTTTAGCCCACACAAGACAGCACATTGTTCATGCGCTGTAAAAGGCAAAGTGCATTAGCCGTACAGTATATCATAGGAATAGGGCTATAATACGTGTGTAATGTAATTCTAAAAAAGAAAAAGCAGTTTGCTCACCAGGAGGCCCGCTCCTTAGACCCTCTTTATTGGTGTAAAAAACACTATTCATCATCTGTTTCACATTTAAACTTTCACGCATTTTTAACCCCTCCCGCCCCGCCAACGCACGCACGCACGCACGCACGCACGCACGCACGCACGCACGCACGCACGCCCCATCCTTAAATGAATCTTGTAAACTGTGCTTGGTTTACTTAGCCTGGCTTTCATTGCAGCCATTTTGCACGGTTTACCTTTGTTTAGTTTATTAACCCAGGGGGTTACTTAACCTAAACATCCCCAGTCAAATACTTTGGCTTTGGGTTTCAGCAGTTTTTTAACAAGAATTCTTTTTTTTCTCCCCTCTTCTCTTCTCTTCTCTTCTCTTCTCTTCTCTTCTCTTCTCTTCTCTTCTCTTCTCTTCTCTTCTCTTCTCACCCCTACATCGTTGGAAATGACAGCAGCGGGCAAGAGTTTACGGTTCCCCCAATATATTATACTCACACCGTTATGCTTGTCAACCAACGGACAACAACGGAGTTAAGTGACATGTTAGTCAAGGATGTCATGTGTCAAATGTTGGCTATATATATCAAACCTAGCAATATATTTAAAAGTATTCTGGTAAATCATGTCTCCAAATCCAGAATGTAACTAATAGTATGCCAATTGCACATAAAAACTAATCAGTTTTTTTTATCCGTCAAAAACCTGCTATACATATGAACGTATTTGTCCCCTTTTGTATCTTAATGTTTTACATAATGTATTTTTCTTTTTAAGAGAAGAAACCTTGAAACCCTGATCTTATAACATTGCGGGGCCAGGAAGAAAGAACAACCAAATATTAAAACTATATCTCCTATACTAACCCGGAGCTTCCATGGCTGCGTCAGTTTCAAGAGGACATGCCTTAGACTCAGTATATACTCTAAGGGACATGCCTGCAATCCTCGGAGGGATCGTCTAAAACAATATAGGCTTTGAGACGCATTACGGAGCAGACAAGGCAAAACGTGACACGCACACACACACACACACACACGCTCCCCAGAGTCGAGAGAGAGAGAGAGAGAGAGAGAGAGACGACCATTCTCATCCATTAAACCAGAAATATCCACACAATTTAGGAGTCAAGCCTAATTTACTTAATTGTATGATGGCGGGTTATTGTTGGCGCTTTTTTTCTTTGCTTGAAAACAAGAGTACATTTACTCATATACTGTAGTACACTTATTTGAAAAGTTTGCTCACTACTTTGGTTACTTTGCAGATTTATTTGATCAAATCCATATTATACTTAAGCGACATGTTGTGAGCTTGTACAGTAGATTGTCTATTTTTGAAAGAATTTGACACATTCTGACATAAAGTTAAACAATGAGGAACGCCTTTATTAAATTTAAAAGGCAACTGCCAACATGTTTCGACCACAAGGTCTTCATCAGGGCAAAGTTCCTCTTTTTTCTACATTCTGACATATCTTGACAAGCTCACAACGCGTCAAAAAAGGACTTATTTTCTATCAATTACACACCCCATGAAACCTTGTATTCATACATATTTTTAATTATCATTATTACTTATTATTATTTATTTATTTATTGATTCCTAAAGCCAATAATTCGATGAGAGGCGGAGTCTCGGAGACTTGCGGAGTCTCCTATACCGGAGAAAACGGCATCTTTCGGGCCAAAATTGTTTGCTTCGGAAAGCGACAAAAACATTTAAACAAAAAAAAATATATATATATCTCCATGAATGGGGTGGGGTGTGTAACTGATAATGAGTCCTTTTTCTTTGGGGGGAGGGTGGGGGGGTGAACTGCTCCTTTAAGTGGTTAACTGTGCTTTGCCTAATGGCTGGTGTACGACGTACGTACGTCGGTTCCCATGCTTTGCTCACCATGCATATTAGCGTCTCTCTTCCAGCTGCAGCGGCAGCACAGCGCAGAGCGAGCGAGGGGCTGGGGATATGGATGGGGTGGGCTGGGTGGGTGGGGTGTGTGTGGGGCTGGAGGTCGGAGCTAACTCATGGGTGGTCCTTCTACCCCACAACGCCTCTCACACTCTGCGGTTTTTGTGCCCCAACATCTGATAGTGTCTCTCAGCTGCATGGGGTGTGTGTGCTTGCCTCCTCGCACACAGAACAGAACAGAACAGAACAGAGAGCCAGCTCACATTCTGTACCATTTTTATTCACACAGCAACAATCCTTCCAGTCCTCCTCCTCCTCCCCCCTCCACCCCAGAAACACTGGAGGGAGGGAGGGAGGGATGAGGCTGGAAGTGTTTACAATCCAGCACAGCTGGCTGGCTCCCCCCAATCTCCCCATGCATACAACCAGCGACTCAATCTCAAACTTTCTTTCTTTTCCATTTCATTGGTTTGATATTACGGGTGTCCATGAAAACCTTGTATGTCCAAAACCCGTTCCTTTATTATTATTATTACCAGTAAGACGCCTATAAGGGGTGAGAAGTGACCTCGCCCTAAAGGGTGAGGTTGCGTGCTGCGCACATCCGCCTCGTTGACGGAAGACTGCTGGGTGAGCAGTGGCACTGGTGCTTTGGCATGGGGGGTTTAGATCAACATATCCGCCTGGGTGACGGCAGACTGCTTGGCGAGGATACAACACCTTGTTTGTTGCTTTTCTTCTTTCTAATTATTTGTTCGGCCCAAATAAATGTGTTTATTGTCATGTGTTGTCACCTGCCAAGTTGGCTTTGTCCGAGGTTTTGTCTGAGACGTCATTTTTACAGTTGATTATCTTTGTCCATGAAGTTTCATAAGGTTCCCCTTCCATGACCATCATCATCCATCACCATTCAATCATCTCAGAAATGTTTGACAATTGAAACATTTTCTAAATATGAATTTAAGCACATGCTACTTCTGTCTGATTTGACTTCAGTCATGCTAGTGTGTCGTTTTTTACCAGAGCGGCTGTGGCTCAGGAGGTAGAGCAGGTCGTCCAATGATCCCAGGGTCGGCCGTTCGAATTCCGGCTCCTCCTGTCCACATGTCGAAGTGTCCTTGGGCAAGACACTGAACCCCAAATTGCCTCCAATGAGTCGGTCGGTGTGAGCTCCCACCATTGGTGTGTGAATGTGGGAAGTGAGGACGCTGGCGTCAACTGTTTGCCGCTAATGCAATTCATTAGGCGTTCCCGCATAACTTCCAGATATGATGAGGATGTCACGTGCATACCCTCTAGCAACGGTTCCCAAACTGTTTGAACTCAGGGGACCCCCCCCCCCCCCCTCTGACAACACTTGGAATTGTAATGTATTTATAGTTTGACTCAGTTCCCCAGATAAATATTGTGAAAATAGCCGAACGACAAGCTCACAACGCCTCACACACTGCAGCATGCGACGCGCTGTGAGCTTGTAGATTCGTCTATTTTCACAATGTTTGCCCCTTTCTTACATCATTTCAAAAAAGTCTTAAAAGACATTAAACTGTAACTGTAAATAAATGTGAAGATACCCTGTATTGTTTAAGCCACCTGTTGAGTGAGACAAAATTGTTGCTGGGGACCTCCCCGAAATAATGTGGGGTCCCGACCCGACCAACCCCCCCCCCCCCCCCCCCCCCCCCCCCCCCACACACACACACACACACACACACCCCCAGTTTGGGAACCATCTAAATTATAATTGCACTTCTTATACGTGACCGTCATGAGTCCTCTCCATGTCCTCTCCATGAGTCCTCTCCATGTCCTCTCCATGTCCTCTCCATGTCCTCTCCATGTCCTCTCCATGTCCTCTCCATGTCCTCTCCATGAGTCCTCTCCATGTCCTCTCCATGTCCTCTCCATGTCCTCTCCATGAGTCCTCTCCATGTCCTCTTTTTATACGTGAGCGTCATGAGTCCTCTCCATGTCCTCTCCATGAGTCCTCTCTCATGAGTCCTCTCCATGTCCTCTCTGGAAATAAAAAAAAACGGATCACTCCAACAGACGCTTGTGCAAAAAAAGTCACCACAAAGTACATTGTTATTTCCATCTTGATCACCATCACAGTCCAGTCAATAATAAATGAAGGGCTGCTGGATCATTCATGTGTTGAAGTTGATTCATCCACCAAAGCCACAAATACCACATTTTATTGACTCCCATACTCTGGCCATGTCATCTGAAGTGTTATGGTCATTCAATTAGGCTCATAATACCATTTTTATGGTTTTATTCGACAGGGGGTCCCGGGACCACCATATAGGGGGCACACTCAGTTTTACTATAGGGGGAAAAGTTTGAGCACCAATGCACCACTGATACGTTTTTCAGAAAACTGTCATGAGTTAGAAGACATTTTCTAGAATCTCAATGGGTTCAGCACTTGTACCATAAAAGCAAGGCCATGATCGACCCCCCAAATTAATCAAATTATCTGAACTATGGGAACCCTCCACCCCTGACAAGCACTTGGAATCATATACTGTAGTTTGACTCAGTTATACAGATAAATATTGTGAAAATAGCCAAACTAAGCTCACAACGCCTCGCACTGCGAGTGGCTGAGCTACAGCTTTTTCACAATATGAAATGCTTTAGCAAAAGCCATTACAGATCTCGACTCCCTCCCCAAACTCAACTGACCTAAAAGAATGACTTGACCTCAACATACAATGTGGCTTAGTAGAACCTGGTATAATACCTTGGTATAGTAGCATCCTCTGCACCCCGCCCCCCCCTTCACAATTGAGTACAACAATGGAAACATTATGTTCAAAATTAGCAAAAGTAGCAGATCTACAAGCTCCAAACATGAAGCGGCGCATTGATGCTTTTTAAATTATTTTATTTATTTATTTTTTAGATTTGTTTTGGGGCTTTTTATATTCCTTTTTTTGATATACAGTATACAGACAGGAAAGGGGGGGGAGAGATGGGGAGTGACACACGGCAAAGGCTGTCGGGGCTCGGGAGTCGAACCCGCGGCACGCCGTCTGGCTGGCTTGGCAGCCTATAGTATAGCATTGATGCTTCATGCGTGACGCTGCGGTCTGTAGTATGATCGTTGATGCTTCATGCGTGACGCTGCGGTCTGTAGTATGATCATTGATGCTTCATGCGTGACGCTGCGGTCTGTAGTATGATCATTGATGCTTCATAGGTGACGCTGCGGTCTGTAGTATGATCATTGATGCTTCATAGGTGACGCTGCGGTCTGTAGTATGATCATTGATGCTTCATGCGTGACGCTGCGGTCTGTAGTATGATCATTGATGCTTCCTGTGTGACGCTGCGGTCTGTAGTATGATCATTGATGCTTCTGTAGTATGATCATTGATGCTTCATGTGTGACGCTGCGGTCTGTAGTATGATCATTGATGCTTCCTGTGTGACGCTGCGGTCTGTAGTATGATCATTGATGCTTCATGCGTGACGCTGCGGTCTGTAGTATGATCATTGATGCTTCCTGCGTGACGCTGCGGTCTGTAGTATGATCATTGATGCTTCCTGTGTGACGCTGCGGTCTGTAGTATGATCATTGATGCTTCATGCGTGACGCTGCGGTCTGTAGTATGATCATTGATGCTTCCTGTGTGACACTGCGGTCTGTAGTATGATCATTGATGCTTCATGCGTGACACTGCGGTCTGTAGTATGATCATTGATGCTTCATGCGTGACACTGCGGTCTGTAGTATGATCATTGATGCTTCTGTAGTATGATCAAGTAGGGCGTTGATTTACGGGGGAAGAAATCACAAAAAGTTCAAATGTTATGGAGATAAAAGGCGATTTCCGGCCCACAACAACAAGAATATGCAAACATCCACCACGTTGTTGTCCTGCACAAACTCGTCAATGTGTTTATTGCGTGTGTGTGTGTGTGTGTGTGTGTGTGTGTGTGTGTGTGTGTGTGTGTGGTGTGTGTGTGTGTGTGTGTGTGTGTGTGTGTGTGTGTCAACCAGCTGTGGCGCTCTAGGGATTAGGGAATCAAGCAGAACGATGCATGATGTTGGGCCACGCAGCATGGCTACATGTGTTTATTGTCTGAAAACAAAAGCACCGCCATGAGCACCGCCCACAGACTGACCCTCTTCTGGACGGTTGGACATGTGTTTTAAGAGTAGACCAATATGCTCGCACAAAATCAGAAATTGGTGTCATTGATATTATTTATAATATAACCTCATGAAATATGTAAAGATTGGGGGCTACACTTCAGACAAAACATCTTGCACATGTACAGTAGCAGAGTGGCTCACAACCTCAGCCTGATCGAGGACCTAAAAGTATAATATCTTACCCAGATTATAGACTATAGCTTTAGTTTAATGGTTAAGATGTTGACTTTCCACACAGGAGACCCGGGTACAAATCCAGAGTGCTACACACACATCTAACTATAAAAAGTATGTCCTGGGCACCGCTCTAGTCATTGTAAATATGGAAATGTGGTGATATAGTTTACTAGCAAAGAATTGTTCAAAGGGTGAAGAGAGAGAACCACATATTGTCTAATGCAGGTTCGCATAACTCTCTCTATACCGTGTACTGTCAATAAAAGCTAAAAAAGCGCGTGGAAGGAACACTGAGTGGAATGTGGTACATTGCCCACGGATGTGGATGCCTACTCATGATTGTACTGTATCTGACTGTCCAACCTGTTGTATTAACTCTAAGTGCACTGTGTTTTCTTGTACAGCATGCAGAGTGTGTTCTCCCAGAGGCGTCGGGCAGTCACCGCGTTGCAAGTAAGAAAATCCCAGTCTTCTGGCGTCAAGTCTCGAGTAACACTTGAAGTTCGACTCAAAGTGCCAGGGTCAGGTATGTCCTAAGTCTCAAATTATGGGTATTAAGATAATGCTATTTACCTCACAAACACAAACACTCAATTCATAAAACATTGTCTGTGGTCCCTGAGGCGTGCTAAGATGTCACAGCATGGTATGATGTGACTGTTGGTTGCATGTACTGGAACCACATTATGCCTGTAAATGTGAGACACTCATTTAAAAAAAGATAATTTTGTATAGCGCTGTTGTCGGGCAGAAACCTCTTATCTTTTTCATAAATGAATGCCCTATATTTGATCGTACTACAGCACATCACACCAAAGCATCAAAAGGAGCAGATCCACAAGCTCCAAACGCAGCACAAATCGGCACGTTTTGAGCTTGTAGATCTTCTACTTTTGAATTTCAATTGTGAAAATTAAGTAAGAGTTTTGGACATACACTGTATGATGTTTCCACCCGACAGAGACAATATCTACATTCAGTCTCCATTTTCCCTGCTACTACTACATTCGGTAGAATTATTACATGATGTTGAATCAACTTGAATGCTATCGGCGTATAGGCCAGCTAAACTTGGGAGTCTGTGGTCTCCGAGTCTTTGTCAACCACAGACGGCACGGGGATTTGCCTTTTTCCATCCACCAATTGTGAATAGTTTCCAAACCGTCCATGCAAATATAGCTCCCAGGCTTTATTCCGACCAGTTCCTTCCCCCTCCATCAGGCTGGCCATAGGGGGAGGCAGTTTTGCATGTTTCTGATGTATTTTATTATAAAATAAAATCCACTCAAGGGTATAAAGGTGCAGGACCAACGGAAATCACATGCAGTCAGTTGAATAATAAAAGTCTGCACAGTGCTCCCATGTCAAAGACGTTTTATAGGCCAAAGGTCAATTAAATGAAGCTTTGACTGGGAGCGCGTTAAGGCACAGTGTGCAGAGTTTTATTTTGGAATTTTCAGTCTCTTCCCGTGACAGGCAGGCCTTTTGTTTGAGAACATAGGATATAAATCATATAATATTGGCCTTTTGTTTAAGCTCATAGGATAGATGAACTCATGTGATATGATTCTTACAGTGATATGAATCTGGGCATCGTGATACTTGAAATCTTCAAACGGGTTAATGGATAAACTTTACCCAACACTTTTAATGTGTTGTTCTACTCGTGTAGTGTGTTTTCTGATTCACGCCGCCAAAAACTGTTGCAAGAATTCTTGGTTTATTTTTCATCTATTGGTTATTTCAACATATTTAATTAAGTAACAAATCTGTTTGAGGATTCAAGGAGGACAAATATTTTCCTAGCCTAACGCCGTCGGGCAAACATTTGCAAAGCACAGAGGGTCTACTTCACTGGTAATGGCCTCATTTTATAGTTTGTTCTACGCCCGTGCCCCTCGCCTAAATAACATGTTTAAAAGGGAATTTCTATCTATCCAACCATCCAGTTTTGGCTCATGTTAAATGCTAAACTTTTCTCTCTTTTAAAAAAAAAACCCTCACAATTTAGACTACAATTCTAAACTGGCTTCACAATAACATCTGTCGGTTCACTTATGTCCTCATTACCGGTATGTTACTTTTCAGGACTCAAATGAAAATAAATAGCATTAGTAGCAGATCTACTACTTTTGATACTGTTGTGTATCCTGCAGGGAGATATGCCATCTTCCTGTTTCTGGTCGGGTCGGGAGTGGATAACGTTATGAATATGTTGTAGTCACTGGTTTGTAGTCATCAGGAAATAACTTGTGTCATGTTGTAGTCACTGGTTTGTAGTCATCAGGAAATAACTTGTCATGTTGTAGTCACTGGTTTGTAGTCATCAGGAAATAACTTGTCATGTTGTAGTCACTGGTTTGTAGTCATCAGGAAATAACTTGTCATGTTGTAGTCACTGGTTTGTAGTCATTAGGAAATAACTTGTGTCATGTTGTAGTCACTGGTTTGTAGTCATTAGGAAATAACTTGTGTCATGTTGTAGTCACTGGTTTGTAGTCATCAGGAAATAACTTGTCATGTTGTAGTCACTGGTTTGTAGTCAGCAGGAAATAACTTGTGTCATGTTGTAGTCACTGGTTTGTAGTCATCAGGAAATAACTTGTGTCATGTTGTAGTCACTGGTTTGTAGTCAGCAGGAAATAACTTGTCATGTTGTAGTCACTTTTTTGTAGTCATCAGGAAATAACTTGCGTCATGTTGTAGTCACTGGTTTGTAGTCATTAGGAAATAACTTGTCATGTTGTAGTCACTGGTTTGTAGTCATCAAGAAATAACTTGTCATGTTGTAGTCACTGGTTTGTAGTCATTAGGAAATAACTTGTCATGTTGTAGTCACTGGTTTGTAGTCATCAAGAAATAACTTGTCATGTTGTAGTCACTGGTTTGTAGTCATTAGGAAATAACTTGCGTCATGTTGTAGTCACTGGTTTGTAGTCATTAGGAAATAACTTGTCATGTTGTAGTCACTGGTTTGTAGTCATCAGGAAATAACTTGTCATGTTGTAGTCACTGGTTTGTAGTCATCAAGAAATAACTTGTCATGTTGTAGTCACTGGTTTGTAGTCATCAAGAAATAACTTGTCATGTTGTAGTCACTGGTTTGTAGTCATTAGGAAATAATGCCAAGACCAGATCACACAGGCTAAACCACGCCTATCCAGATCACACACAGGCTAACCAGTGGTTCCCAAAGATATCCCAAGATATACCGTAAGAGAAGATTCTTATGGCTCTAGCAGTAATTCTCAACCCGTTTAATTTCAAGGACCCCCAGTTTGACATGCATTAGTATACGGACCCTAATTTAATGGCATTTCTATCTCTGAGACCCCCAATTTATATTGTAAAGTCAATGTTATTTTAACTGAGAGTGTACAAATGTGTTCCATTTGTACACACAAACACACAAACGGTAAGGGTTTAGCTGTGGGCGGTGGGGCAGCGGAGCTGCGGGACTAACCATACTGGTTTTCACGTTTTTTTGATAATGCTCTGAAATCAGTTTAATCATGTTTTAATCAGCATATAATCATGTTTGAATCAGGCAATCAGCATATAATCATGTTTGAATCAGGCAATCAGCATATAATCATGTTTGAATCAGGAAATCGCCATATAATCATACTTGAATCAGCATATAATCATGTTTGAATCAGCATATAATCATGTTTGAATCAGTTCAATCATGTTTGAATCAGTTTAATGGTGCCCAAAACAAGTCTCCCGTCACAGCGGAGCTGCAGAACAGAACATGATACATCTCAGATCGTCTTTTTTCCAAGTGGTTGTTATTGTAACTCATGAGACCGTGAAGAGGGCAAAGAACACTGTCGAAAATTGGTTTATGTTACGGTTACGGCCCGAAGACCTGACGGTGCACTTTGGTGTGCCGTTTCCCCAAAGTATTCCCAAGTATAGGCCACACACACATACACACACACACACACACACACATACACACACACACACACACACACACACACACACACACATGCACACGCACACGCACACGCACACGCACACACATCAAAAGCACAGGAACTGGGGGTGCTTTAACGCAAAAAATGTGTATACTCCTTCGTATGACGGTGATGCGCATGCGTGCCAGCCAGGAAATAAAAGACGATCTACAAGAGCATAACGTGTATGTGTCGGCGCGCGCCGTGCACTTACAGATCGGCTATTTTGTTGTGCATGGCGTGCGACACGTCCCAACACAGTACAGAGCGGTTTAAATGAAAAGTGTCAGAACACTGTGCAGGCCCGGCCAATTTTCGAGGCGATTGCCTGAAGTTGAGAAACGGCTCTCGGTCTGTGAGTGATTGTGGCGCTTCTCTTCACGCTGGTGATAATCATGTTTTTCCAGTGGGGTGAAAGTGGTACAAATGGAGCAGGGGGGGGGGGGGACGCTTAATCCATTTTGACCTGGGAACGATTCTGCAAATGTCTTCTAAATCTTGACTGTTTTCTTGAAAAAGCCATGTTTTTCTATGTCAGTCGTTCTCAAACACTTTCATGTCATGTCACTTTTCACGATTCTTCAAAAATAGCAGACCTACAAGCTCGCGCGCTTGTAGATCTGCAATACAAGCTTGTAGATCTGCTATTTTTCAATAGCTAAAGCGTAACGTAATGCTAACACCAAAAGGTGTTCCCGCCCAGAATGGGTTAATCCATTCAGGACGGGAACCCCTTTTGGTGTTTTTTAAAAGCATTATGTTATACTTCAGCTATTGGAAATAAATAGCAGATCAGGTCTGCTATTTTTTCGAAAATCGTGAAAATGTGGTGCAAATCTTTGAATATATATATTCTTTCAGAGCGAACGTTTTTTAACTCAAATCTTTGCTTCTGGGGGGAGTCCCTGCATGGAACTATACATATTTTCAGATGGGGGGGGGGGTCCGCAGCCAAATACAGATAATTCTGGGGGTCCTTGACGTGAAAAAGTTTGAGCACCACTGACATAGAAACATGAGGTCTCAGGTCTAGATTGGTTAAGAGAGAGAGAGAGAGGAGAGGAGAGGGGTGGGGGGGGGGGGAGTTAGAAAGCCTGGGACATCATTACAAACCACACATTTTAACTCCCTTCACCCACGGATGACACAACGTCCCCGATAGCAGATTCCAGAGCTGTTGCTTTGGAAGTTAGAGCAGAAACAAAAAAAAAAGTTGAGGTTTTGTGTCGTTATAACGCGTTAAAACTGCATACAGATGTCCACGCACGCACACACACACACACACACACACACACACACACACACACACACACACACACACACACACACACACACACACGCATGCACACACACACACACACACGCACACACTTATCTGGGTTCTTGCTTAACATCATCATTTATTTTTACAAAGCCCTTTTTAAGAGCATAATACGCATACACCCCATTGACCAATCACAGGCCAGTGACTATAAGCTCTGGCCCGTTTCTATGTGAGTCTTTTAGGGTTCCAACCCCCTGCCCCCCAAAAGGTGTCACGCTCCCTCCCTCTCCTATACATAGCCTGTGTGTGTGTGTGTGTGTGTGTGTCTGTGTCGGCTCCATTGTGGCGTAATCCCTCATTGTCCAGCCCCCCTCATTGGCAGGCTCAGTGTGTAATCTCTCCTGTCAGAGGGGAATAATTCAGTGATTAGCCTCGGCAAATTACAAGGGATGATCCCGTGTTGTCTGTTCAGTCCTCATTAAGTGCTACAAGCAGAACCACCCAAAAACAGCAGGACTATAGCCTATACCACCACTGGACCTATATATAGCCCCTGGTCCTGGACCAGAGGACCACCCCAGGACCTATAGCCTACCAGCCCTATGGACCTGTAGCCCCTGGTCCTGGACCAGCGGACCACCCCAGGACCTATAGCCTACCAGCCCTATGGACCTGTAGCCCCTGGTCCTGGACCAGCGGACCACCCCAGGACCTATAGCCTACCAGCCCTGACACCTGGAGGTCTGCAGAGCTACATGTATGTATGTGTGGTTGGTGTGCCACGTCCAAGGCCCCCCACAGTTTGATTAGAAAAGACGTGCAGGCCTATAGGGGTGCCCGCTGGCCTAGTGGTCCAGGCGCATGCCACAGGCTCTGACCTCACAGCCCGTCGCGTGTTCGAGTCCCGTTCATGACGACCTTTGCTGCGTGTCTCTCCCCTTCTTTCCCGTCTGTCTTCACTATCAATATACAAGTATACACATCGTTAGCATAATTAGTGTTAAATGAATGCCCTACTTGATCATATTCTACTACAGTGTCACACAATAGCTCATGTTGTTGTTGTCAGCTATATAGTTCCGTAACCACCTGGGACTGCAATGTTTAGTCAGCTTCTCTCAAGTATGCACGCATGCATGCATGCACACACACACACACACACACATCTTATTCCCAGACAGACTTGTCTATAGTGTTTGCTTATACAGTAGTTGGCTGACCTCTCATTGTTTGTAGTAGAGAAAAGGTTATAGTCTATATCTGTGAGCTTATGCTGTGTCGCTTTGGCTGTGGATTAAAAACAGAACAAGAGAAGAAAAAGCAGGAAAAAGCGAAATAATCAGCCTTTTGTAACCATAACAGAATGGAAAAAGCCATCACATGAATGTGTTGCCCCCAAAAATGTACACATGCACACAACTAATACGACACAGAACGGCACAACAAGATACACATGAAGATCTTGTAATTCCTAGATATTGCACATGCACGTACGCACTCACGCACGCGCACACACGCGCGCGCACGCACACAGTTGCTTTTCTCTCTTCTCTGGGATAGGGTGTACAGATTGTGTGTGTGTGTGTGTGTGTGTGTGTGTGTGTGTGTGTGTGTGTGTGTGTGTGTGTGTGTGTGTGTGTGTGTGTGTGTGTGTGTGTGTGTGTGTGTGTGTGTGTGTGTGTGTGTGTGTGTGTGTGTGTGTGTGCACGGTTTGGCATCGACCGGGCCAACGGTGGCGGAGATTACGGACGGACAGACGGACAGACAGGGTGCAAAACACATACTCAAACCCCATGCATTTCATCTGGTGGAGACAATAAGTTATATGTTTTGGGTGAACGACTCCTTTAAAATGGACAGTTCACCCAAACCTTTTTTTTCTATAGATTAGAATTCATGGATATCTTTTTTGTTTTCGTCGCATTCACGAGCCAATAATGTGAGGAAACTCTTGGTTCCCTACGGCAGTGGTTCTCAAACTGTTAATTAGCCCACGGACCCCCATTTGAAGAGTCAGGGACCCCCATGAGATGATGTTTACGCCTCTAGCTGTGATTCTCAACCCGTTTAATTTCAAGGACCCCCCAGTTTGACATGCATTAGTCTAACGAACCCCATTGAATGGCATTTCTATCTCTGAGACCCCAATTTATATTGTTAAATCAATGTTAATTTAACTGTGTACAAATGGAACCAAATTTGGTTCCATGTGTACACTCTCAGAGTTACAGACCCATAAGGGTCCAATTGGTTCCAAACTATCAATTAGCTGGGGACCCTCTGGAGCTCTCTGAAGGACCCCACTTTGGGAAGCACTGCCCTATGGAGACATGGACTGCTGGTCATCACATTAGTAATGTCTTTCAGCTTGACTCCATATCGACTCATAAACATCTCAGTGGTTCAAACTATGTGTCTTCATTATCCAGTGGTGACTTTCTTCCTCTTCGGTATTTCTGGAACGTCGAGGAACCCAAAATTGCTGCAACACTCGATCCCACACAGAGCAAGAGGCCATGGAGTACAATGAGAGAGGAGAGCATTAACACAGTTAGGCCTGACCTCAAAATATAAAAATAAATCTTCTAAATCCGCTCATAGCGCGCGACTCCGCTATGAGCGCGCTACGAGCTTGTAGATATGCTATTTTTCAATAGCTAATTTATAACAATGTTTAAAACACCAAAAGGGGTTCCCGTCCCAAAAAGGGACCGAGACCAGATTCTACTAAATGTCTTCTAAAAGTTTTCTAAGACAGTTTTCTGAAAAACCTATGTTTCTTTATCAGTGTTTCTCAAACTATACTTCATGTCAAGAACCCCCAGAATTATCTGTATTTGGCCGCGGACCCCCATCTGAAAATGTGTTGTTCCAGGGACCTCCCAGATCGAGCAAAGATTTGAGTTAAAAACGTTCGCTCTGAAAGAAGATTTATTAAAAGATTTGCGCCACATTTTCATGATTATTCAAAAAATTGCAGAACTACAAGCTCATATAGTGCGGCACTCGGTGCCGCACTATATGAGCTGCTATTTGTAGATCTGCTATTTGTCAATAGCTAAAGTATAACATATGATCCTTTTTAAAGGGGTTCCCGTCCTGAGTGAATTAAGCCATGCGGCACTCAGTAAATGTCCTCTCGCTGTTTTATTGGCCTCACCGGGACAAACAGCGGACGCACTTCAGCTCAAGTCGGTAAACAGGAAGCGGTGTACTTAAGTGCTCGCACGATAACAATCACAGCCAAGTGAACACAGGTGCGTGTAATTGTCCGATTCATAGCTAACAATAATGTCTAGATTCATCACGCTGAATTGATACCAGCGTGTCCGTGGAACCAGAAAACTTCCCCTTTAACCTCAAAGGGAGCAAAGCAGCACGATTAATGTGATATACGACGGGTTCACGTGCACACGCACGCACACATGCACGCACACCGACGCGCGCACACACACGCACGCACACACACACCAACACACACATGCGCGCGCACACGCACGCAGTGCCACGCACGCACATACACACAGTCACACACAGTCGCATGCACACAGAAACGTTCTTACTGCAGGAAAAGACAATGAAATAAGCACACGCACATGGAAACACATCTGCACATATGCACGTGTGTGTGTGTGTGTGTGTGTGTGTGTGTGTGTGTGTGTGTGTGTGTGTGTGTGTGTGTGTGTGTGTGTGTGTGTGTGTGTGTGTGTGTGTGTGTGTGTGTGTGCGACTGTGTGTGTGTATGTGCGTGCGTGCCTCGTACCGTCCTGCTATTCCTATTAATGGACAAGCAGATGTCGTTATTGAATCTTCTATCGTTTGCAATATACTGCACATTATAATGTAAATCGGAGTCACTGAGGTTTGTATTACCTTATAGTAATCCTTTACATAAACACTTTGTTTCCAGTGTTAGGGTTGGGTTAGTCTTTATTTATTTTATTTTGTTATCATAAATTCGTACGTTTTTGTCCCATAATCTTTAAAATTAATGAAACCGTAGAGTATGTTTCTGGCGTTTCTACTGGTTCTACCGAGTGATAGACACGCCCTTCGCTGCGGCTTCAGCCAATAGCATTAATTTCCTGTTTGCATTTCGGACCCGGATATATAGAAAGATGGCTGATGATTTGAAATGGCTGTAAAAACGGATGCTTCAAAACAGATCTGTAGAAACCAATGGCGTCACTTTGTCCATGTCACTTTTAACAGTCTATGGATGAAAATGAATTTCGGAAGGTGACTTATTATGACTGATTAAGTCACTGACGTCGAAATTTTAAAAATGTCTTCTATAATCATGACAGTTTTCTGGAAAACCTTATGTTTCTGTATCAGGACCCCCAAAATGATATGTAATATGCCTCATCCGCCCCATCTGAAAATATCTTGTTCCATTCAGGGACCTCCCCATGAGAAGCTCAAGTTAAGTTAAAATGTTCACTCCGTAACGATATATTCAAAGATTTGAGGCACATTTTCAAGATTTTTCAAAAATAGCAGACCTACAATTTCATGAGCTTGTAGATCTGCTATTTTTCAACAGCTAAAGTATAATATAATTCTTAAAACACCAAAAGGGGTTAAAACAATGGTTAATGTGGTTAAAAGCTATATATAAGACGCGTCCCAGACTATAGTCCTTAATGAATAGGCTAAAAGCCAGCGTAGTGCTACCGAGGCCTGGCTTCATGTGCATCATCATCACAGGCCTGTAATACTCTCCCCTGAGGGGACTTGACCTCTCAACATGTGAGAGTTTAAATTTAACTCACACACACTTATACTTAATGTATCAACTAACAATTCAATTCCAATTCGCTTCAAAGGAGGCTATTATTGGCATGGGAAAAAAACTTTTTTAGTTTTTAAGGCCTATACATTGCCAAAGCAAATAATAAAATAACTTGAGAAAACAAAACTAAAAAATTAGAAATAGTTTTATAATTTATATACATTTGTTGGTGAAGGGTATTTAAAGATTTTTGATGTGAAGCTTTTTGCTTCTTTTACACAAGACATTTAATGGTTTTACTGCATGATATTCCAGTGACATTCATTTGCACATTTTTTTTATTTATTAAGGAAGCCATATATCCTTAACAAATAATTTACTTGGAGTAAATATGGCATTTTATGATTCTCAACCTGTGGGCCATATAGGATATTGCATGTGGGCCCCATAATAATTGGCAAAAGACTTAAGATTTAAACGCTAAAATAATAATTATGTTTCATTTTATAAAAGTTCATGCATGGTATGTTTCCTTTGAAACCTTGACAGGAAAATAGTTTTCATTGCGTTACAGATAAATTAAAGTCCAAGTCCACTGAAATCAGAACAACACACAAATAAACTGAAACAGCTGAGAGCCATCATGGTGTTATACTGTAGCTATTGAAACACAGCAGAATGAAAGCGCATGTGGAGTGCACGCACAAAACACGCACAACAACACAATCAGCACACGAGCACACAGCACACACCAACCACGCCTGCAAACCACGCATACAGTACGCACCGCACGCATATTACAGGCAATAACAACTATAATTTGTACTATTAGGGGGTCGTTCGTTAAACGAATCGTCCAAAATAATGATCAGTATCTATACTGTTCAATGCCATTATATTTATTTATTGTTTCTTTTCTTTTTTTCTTTTTTTCTGTTTTTTTTTTCTCCACATAGAGGCCTAAAAAGTTCAAAGTTATGAATTTGACATCTTGAATCATTATGATTTGAGTTATTGTCATCTTCAATGAACAATCATAATTAGCCTTTATTCTAAAGATCCATGTCATTTTGCAGTCATTTTGCCCTCTAATATTTAATTTCGTTTTCAAGTCTATGATTTTTAATGGAATGTGATATTCAAACATTACAATGTATAAAACTAGAATATTCTAGTTTTATTGAATTGAATTGAATAGACTATATTATATTCCACCCATTCGTCAAATTATAGGCGGCCTATACTGTTATGTGCACAATTCATTTTTTAAGTCAAAAGCAGTGCAGATATTGTGGTTCTCAAAGTGGGGTTCAGGGACCCCCCAGCTTTCTTTGAAGTATACCCTAACAACTGCTCATGGGTTTTCCTTGTAATACAGAGAGAGAGAGAGAGAGAGAGAGAGGGAGAGAACCAGTGTTGTAGAACCTATTTAGTCTCGAGTTGATGAGCATGAACTTGAACGCACGCGTGTTGCACTTCTGGGAACCTTACAATTAGGGTTATAACAGAGCGAGAGCTTTAAAGCACCACCAAAACAAAAACAAAGTGGTCACTATGCGCCCCCCGGCGCATTGCATGGTGACATTTAACCCACTTTGACCTGGGAACGATTCTAGTACAAATGCTTTCTAAATCCTGACAGTTTTCTGAAAAATCATGTCAGTCGTTCTCAAACACTTTCATGTCAAGGACCCCCAAGATTATATGTAATTAGCTGCCGACCCCCATCTGAAAATATGAGATTTGAGTTAAAAACTTTGGCTCTGAAAGAATATATATATTCCAAGATTTGCGCCACATTTTTACGATTTTTCAAAAATAGCAGAACTACAAGCTCGTATGAGCTTGTAGATCTTCTATTTTTCAATAGCTAAAGTAGACCATGATGCTTAAAACACCAAAAAGGGGTTCCCGCACAAAATGTGTTAACAGCGAGGAAAGCTATTTCCTCCGCCATTCAAAGCAAAACGGCTCGTAATTGAGCGGAGGAGAAGTCTGTTGCAGTTTGGAAGGAGAAAGAAGAAGAAGAGGGAAAAAAGAAAGGAAAGAGAACGTTGGATATTCTTTTGAGGCTATTCCACGTGATTGTTAAGAGGCCTGTGTTTATTCCTCCGGCGTTGGGTTGGGGGCCCAAATTGGTTTACTTTTGAGTTAGTACAATTTTGATATGACACCAAAAATATCCCCTTCTTGAACACTCATGCAGTGCACCCATTTATGGGGGGGGTGGTGGGGGACCCTTTGTAGTCGCGGGTAATGGTTATTCATTACGGGTGTCAGGATAAGTTTATGTTCTCATCCAATTTGAGCAAACACAGAAACAAACCTTTTTTTAAATGAAAGAGCTCAGAGGGCCGCCTTATCTGTTCAGCTGGATAGCGTTAACAAACGATGCCATTAAAGAAAAGGTCCAGGGGCATATCAGATAGCCTGGTCATCTGTTATAACCCCCAAAGAACGCTCATTTTCTCCCCCCTGCGTCCCCCGATAGAAATCTGGGGAATGTTTCATTTCTACACAAACTCTTTTTTAGAGTAAATCACTCACTCAGTCGACGGGCCGGCCGGCAGACAGGCACCCTCACTAAGTCCAGTCTAGTGCAGTCCAGTCCACACATCATGCAGACAGACAGGCACCCTCACTAAGTCCAGTCCAGTGCAGTCCAGTCCACACATCATGCAGACAGACAGGCACCCTCACTAAGTCCAGTCCAGTGCAGTCCAGTCCACACCACACATCATGCAGACAGACAGGCACCCTCACTAAGTCCAGTCCAGTGCAGTCCAGTCCACACATCATGCAGACAGACAGGCACCCTCACTAAGTCCAGTCCAGTGCAGTCCAGTCCACACATCATGCAGACAGACAGGCACCCTCACTAAGTCCAGTCCAGTGCAGTCCAGTCCACACATCATGCAGACAGACAGGCACCCTCACTAAGTCCAGTCCAGTGCAGTCCAGTCCACACATCATGCAGACAGACAGGCACCCTCACTAAGTCCAGTCCAGTGCAGTCCAGTCCACACATCATGCAGACAGACAGGCACCCTGACTAAGTCCAGTCCAGTGCAGTCCAGTCCACACATCATGCAGACAGACAGGCACCCTCACTAAGTCCAGTCCAGTGCAGTCCAGTCCACACATCATGCAGACAGACAGGCACCCTCACTAAGTCCAGTCCAGTGCAGTCCAGTCCACACATCATGCAGACAGACAGGCACCCTCACTAAGTCCAGTCCAGTGCAGTCCAGTCCACACATCATGCAGACAGACAGGCACCCTCACTAAGTCCAGTCCAGTGCAGTCCAGTCCACACATGCAGTAATAGAGTTTCCCTTTGTATTGTCATCATCCCAGCGTGTGACTTAACCCATTCTGACCGGGCACCCATTTTGGTGTTGGCATCATGTTATGCTTTA
This sequence comes from Protomyctophum bolini, assembly GCF_963924005.1. Lineage (NCBI taxonomy): Eukaryota > Metazoa > Chordata > Actinopteri > Myctophiformes > Myctophidae > Protomyctophum > Protomyctophum bolini. The sequence goes on from NC_137883.1 coordinate 29,801,084, forward strand.
CCTATTGAAAAATAGCAGATCTACAAGCTCATATCGCGCCACCGAGTGGCGCGATACGAGCTTGTAGGTCTGCTATTTTTTAAAAATTCGAAGAACGACTGACATTTTTAGAATCTGATCTCAGGTCAGAATGGGTTCATCAGACCAGTGTGTGTCCAGTGGAAACCTCGTATGAATCTGATCTCAGGTCAGAATGGGTTAAACTCAACTGAGCTGTGTTTGTACAATATCTGTGTAAAACACACGGGGGGATGTATTATGGCCTTCTTCATGTGCGACACTCCCAATGAAGAGCTATAGAAGTATAGAACTAGTCAAATGGACCCCAACTGGTCCATTTGGTTTCTACACTCTCGGAGTTACAATGATTTACAATATAAATGGGATGTCCCAGAGATAGAAATGCAGCCATTAAATGGGGGTCCGTATAGTCTAATCTAATGCATGTCAACCTGGGGGTCCTTGAAATTAAACGGGTTGAGAATCATTGCTATAGAGCCATACAAATATTCGGGGGGTCCCTTCAAATGGGGGGTCCGTGTGCTAATTAGTGTCAATTTTGGGGGTCCTTGTCAGTCATGAAAGAGTTTGGGAAGCACTGGAATAGGATACTTATCTTAAAAATAATAATCAGGTATATATTTAAAGAGCAGATAATGTAAAGCAGTACATTTGAATCCACTGAGAGTTTAGTTTAATCACATATAGTCTATACTTTGTGTGCATGAAATAGCAGTTCTACAAGCCCTGCGCTTGTAGTCGTAGATCTGCTATTTTAAGGCCTGCACGTATAGGCCTGTGTGTCAGTCAAATCATGCATGCGGAACAGGTAATATAGCCACCTAACAATATACCTTCTTTGGCCTAGAAAGCGTTTATTTAATAAAAAAAGGCAATTTTATTTAACAGTGGCGACTTGAAAAGTGTTTTTTCCTCCGTCCGTCCCCCCACATTTAACTCCCGCTCTGCATTAAGACCACTATCTACGACAAGGAGGGCAAATTAATTATTAACCTCTCACATCTGCTCGCCATTACGCATTACGCGCGCCCCCTCCTCCCCCCCCACCCTCCCCCCACCCGTGGTACAGGGCTCGCGCACCGCGCAGAGCCACAGACCATGCAGGCCTGTGGTCTCCCCCCCCCCCCCCCCACCACACACACACACACACACACACACACACAATTTACAATTTAGGCATTTAGCAGACGCTCTTAATCCATAGCGATTTACAGTAAGCAAGAACATAAAACATGGATATACATCATACATAAAAATAGTCATTATGCGTAAGCTAAGAACCTAACAGTGGAATATGGCAGAATGAAACCACGCATACGTACGACTACACACACACACACACACACACACACACATCCTGTGTTTGCCTTCTAATTCTTTATATCATAATTAGAATCCATTAAATTATAATGTCTTTATAGTTTATCAATTGTTTATTTTGTATATAGGCCTATATACTTAATATATACTTAAACAGATTCATCCACAGTTCACACACATAGTTGCAATACAGTCGGGTATGGACATGCTTTTTTATTCCCATGCATTTATTTGGAGGTATTAATAGAGCGGACTAATATAGCCCAGTGCTTTTCAACCCTTTTCACATCCAGGCCCAAATCATTTGAGCGTGCACGGACCACCATTTGTATGAGATTTAGCCTCTCGGACCCAAAACACAGAATAAGTTGTCCACAATTCCATGCTGTATTATTGATGTTGGTACCATTAGGAGAGACAACAGGCAAACGTTGATCAAAATAACAAATTCTTCTACATTCTCTAATTGTGTAGACTAAGACTTTCTTGTAAATTAACTGATGCAGATGCAAATGTAACTCTTTGAGAGCCTAAAATTAAACCAAATGGACCCGTACTTGGTTTCATGTTATGCTCTCAAGAGTTACATTTTCAAGCATTCTGTTATACTTTAGCTATTGAAAAATAGCAGATCTACAAGCTCATAGCGCGCCACCGAGTGGCGCGCTATGAACTTGTAGGTCTGCTATTTTTGTGAAAATCGTAAAAATGCGGCACAAATCTTTGAATAGGTATATATATTCTTTCAGAGCGAACGTTTTATTTTATTTTTCGACGTCAGGCCTAAATGGGTTAAAGATCTATAAGGGTCCATTTGGTTACCCAACCCTCCCATCATTTCGCTGCAGGGGGACCACCTGGAACCCCCATGGTTGAAAACCACTGACTGGCCTCTTCCATATACTGCCGTTTTTCCCCCGTCTCCAATATGAAGGCCCATGTTTGATGAACATGTGTTTTTCAAAATGAATGATGGTCGTTTTAGGTTTTCCCGCGGACTGCTAACATGTGGAGGGAGGTGTAGGGTCGAGGTGGGAGGTATATACACACAGACTAATGGATGAAAACACGGGAGTCTATTTAGCCTGCGGGCTGAAAGGAAATGGTTCCCTTTCTCTCCTCCTCACCGCTAAACACCGGGCTGGCTCGATGCGTCTTGCTTTGGATCAAAGGCCATGTGGATGCGAACAAAGTACTGCAGTACATTTACTTTTTTTTGAGTATATCCCTGTACTTGTGAGCGTTTTGTTAAAACCACTGGATACTATCCACTGCATTTCAAAGACAGAAACAAATGGAGCCTTACGCTCACGGGTCCTTTTGTACCAAACAAATACATTAACCCATTTAGGCCTGACCTCAACATTCAAAAACAAATATTCTAAATCCTACAGTTTTCTGAAATAAATATTTTCACGATTTTTCAAAAATAGCAGACCTACAAGCTGGCGCGCTACGAGCTTGTAGATCACATCGTCACATTTTACAGCGTCACATTTTAAAATTGACACACACAGGATTGCAATAATCAAAGCGAAACATGAGTCTATAAGTGAATGAAAGTATATGGCGAGGAGAGCCATGGGATTAAACCAATCTTATGAAACATTGGCCACGTCAAAACAAATATAATTCAGTTAAGAGTTCTTAGTTCAGGGCTCAATTAAAGTAATATCCTCACATATGTCATAACTTCCACTTGAGCTCTGAGCACCTTCATTACAACGATTTGGACTGTGGCACTAATGGAGATGTCTGCTTTGCACAAGAAAACTTTTATAAATAATAAGTTATATAAATTAATCTGTCCCAGTGGAGGGGGTCCAGACAAGACCACCACGTGTATACATACATGCATATGTATATTATTTGGTGGGGGAAACTCAAGACTTCTTACTTTAAAAGTATAGCGTAAGTTTAATAATTTTGTTGTTTTTCAGAAAGGCTGTTAAGAATCTGTCAAATCATTTCAAGTATTCATCAATAAATCATATAATCAATGTTAAGCTCCTATTTAACACATTTTTGCAAAGCTCTAAAGAAGAATGTTAAGGCTCCGTATACTGGCAGACAAATCTGGCCTGAAACAGATCTGTGCCACATCAAGATTGAAATCTTGGTTTGTTTAAATAAGCCTAAAACCATTAAAAGAAATGAACAGGTCACATGGAATTAGATTTTTACCAGTCCCATTCAGAGGTGGGCTTCAAATCTGATTCAAATCAGATTTGAGGAGATCCGTCTGCAGTCTGAAATGAATGCACGGTTTCGGGGGGCCACTTGTAACATGCCCGGGCCCCACGGGTTGAGAACCCACGCATGCAGCTGCACATATAGAAGCCAGGAGGAACATCTCTGCATGGAGAGAGAGAGAGAGAGAGAGAGAGAGAGAGAGGGAGGAGGATTTGACCGAACACTTCCATTAATTCGTGAGCCGCTGCCTGTATCACAGGCAGAGAGGCGGCGTCAGGGGGTGGGGGAATTCTTTCAGGTCAGGGACAAAAGCTTTGTTTTGAGGACCTGCTTATAGCGCTCTCTGCCTCGGCGACCTTTGCCCTCCGCCAGGCCTCTTTAGTAAGAGAGCATAATCCAACTGACATGGATTTAAACAAACAGTGTAATCCACAACACTCCTCCTGCATTGCAGGTTGTCGTCTTGTGTCCTGGTATGACTCACAACACTCCTCCTGCATGCAGGTTGTTGTCTTGTGTCCTGGTATGACTCACAACACTCCTCCTGCATTGCAGGTTGTCGTCTTGTGTCCTGGTGTGACTCACAACACTCCTCCTGCATGCAGGTTGTTGTCTTGTGTCCTGGTATGACTCACAACACTCCTCCTGCCTGCAGGTTGTTGTCTTGTGTCCTGGTATGACTCACAACACTCCTCCTGCATGCAGGTTGTTGTCTTGTGTCCTGGTATGACTCACAACACTCCTCCTGCCTGCAGGTTGTCGTCTTGTGTCCTGGTATGACTCACAACACTCCTCCTGCCTGCAGGTTGTTGTCTTGTGTCCTGGTATGACTCACAACACTCCTCCTGCATGCAGGTTGTTGTCTTGTGTCCTGGTATGACTCACAACACTCCTCCTGCATGCAGGTTGTTGTCTTGTGCCCTGGTATGACTCACAACACTCCTCCTGCCTGCAGGTTGTTGTCTTGTGTCCTGGTATGACTCACAACACTCCTCCTGCATGCAGGTTGTTGTCTTGTGTCCTGGTATGACTCACAACACTCCTCCTGCATGCAGGTTGTTGTCTTGTGCCCTGGTATGACTCACAACACTCCTCCTGCATGCAGGTTGTTGTCTTGTGTCCTGGTATGACTCACAACACTCCTCCTGCATGCAGGTTGTTGTCTTGTGTCCTGGTATGACTCACAACACTCCTCCTGCCTGCAGGTTGTTGTCTTGTGTCCTGGTGTGACTCACAACACTCCTCCTGCCTGCAGGTTGTTGTCTTGTGTCCTGGTATGACTCACAACACTCCTCCTGCCTGCAGGTTGTTGTCTTGTGTCCTGGTGTGACTCACAACACTCCTCCTGCCTGCAGGTTGTTGTCTTGTGTCCTGGTATGACTCACAACACTCCTCCTGCATGCAGGTTGTTGTCTTGTGTCCTGGTGTGACTCACAACACTCCTCCTGCAGGTTGTTGTCTTGTGTCCTGGTGTGACTCACAACACTCCTCCTGCATGCAGGTTGTTGTCTTGTGTCCTGGTGTGACTCACAACACTCCTCCTGCATGCAGGTTGTCGTCTTGTGTCCTGGTGTGACTCACAACACTCCTCCTGCCTGCAGGTTGTTGTCTTGTGTCCTGGTGTGACTCACAACACTCCTCCTGCCTGCAGGTTGTTGTCTTGTGTCCTGGTGTGACTCACAACACTCCTCCTGCCTGCAGGTTGTTGTCTTGTGTCCTGGTATGACTCACAACACTCCTCCTGCCTGCAAGTTGTTGTCTTGTGTCCTGGTGTGACTCACAACACTCCTCCTGCATGCAGGTTGTTGTCTTGTGTCCTGGTATGACTCACAACACTCCTCCTGCCTGCAGGTTGTTGTCTTGTGTCCTGGTATGACTCACAACACTCCTCATGCAGGTTGTTGTCTTGTGTCCTGGTGTGACTCACAACACTCCTCCTGCAGGTTGTTGTCTTGTGTCCTGGTGTGACTCACAACACTCCTCCTGCCTGCAGGTTGTTGTCTTGTGTCCTGGTGTGACTCACAACACTCCTCCTGCCTGCAGGTTGTTGTCTTGTGTCCTGGTGTGACTCACAACACTCCTCCTGCCTGCAGGTTGTCGTCTTGTGTCCTGGTATGACTCACAACACTCCTCCTGCCTGCAGGTTGTTGTCTTGTGTCCTGGTGTGACTCACAACACTCCTCCTGCCTGCAGGTTGTTGTCTTGTGTCCTGGTGTGACTCACAACACTCCTCCTGCATGCAGGTTGTCGTCTTGTGTCCTGGTGTGACTCACAACACTCCTCCTGCATGCAGGTTGTCGTCTTGTGTCCTGGTGTGACTCACAACACTCCTCCTGCCTGCAGGTTGTTGTCTTGTGTCCTGGTGTGACTCACAACACTCCTCCTGCATGCAGGTTGTCGTCTTGTGTCCTGGTGTGACTCACAACACTCCTCCTGCAGGTTGTTGTCTTGTGTCCTGGTGTGACTCACAACACTCCTCCTGCATGCAGGTTGTTGTCTTGTGTCCTGGTGTGACTCACAACACTCCTCCTGCAGGTTGTCGTCTTGTGTCCTGGTGTGACTCACAACACTCCTCCTGCAGGTTGTCGTCTTGTGTCCTGGTATGACTCACAACACTCCTCCTGCAGGTTGTCGTCTTGTGTCCTGGTATGACTCACAACACTCCTCCTGCCTGCAGGTTGTCGTCTTGTGTCCTGGTATGACTCACAACACTCCTCCTGCCTGCAGGTTGTTGTCTTGTGTCCTGGTGTGACTCACAACACTCCTCCTGCATGCAGGTTGTCGTCTTGTGTCCTGGTATGACTCACAACACTCCTCCTGCATGCAGGTTGTTGTCTTGTGTCCTGGTGTGACTCACAACACTCCTCCTGCCTGCAGGTTGTTGTCTTGTGTCCTGGTGTGACTCACAACACTCCTCCTGCAGGTTGTTGTCTTGTGTCCTGGTGTGACTCACAACACTCCTCCTGCAGGTTGTCGTCTTGTGTCCTGGTATGACTCACAACACTCCTCCTGCAGGTTGTCGTCTTGTGTCCTGGTATGACTGACTGTTAAGGAGTTGGCTCCAGGTCAGTGGCAGTGGAAAGTATAGCCAAGTGCTGGACTTTAGGACCATTTTAAACCCTAGCCTATATCAGTGGTTTTCAACATTTTCCATATCAATTAAGGCCCATTATTTCTTCAGCATTTAAGCCATGATCCACCATTTCATTTTGAGTCAAAGTCGTACACGTTAGTCACACACGTTACCGCAGTGAAATTTGTTCTCCGCATTTATCTGGAATCGGCTCTCCATCATTTATCTGGAACCCCCTCAAGGATCACTCACTGGTGGTCCACTCCCCGTGACCACTGGTTGAAAACCATCCTGCCCTATATGGTTGAGCGAAGTCCCTCCGGGCGCTATACTATACTAGTGTGTTTTCTGTTTTCGCTCAACATAAAAAACATCTTCGCTGAAAATATGCGATTGTTGATCATTCAATCACTGTCTGTGTCTGTAACCTCTCCACTCAGACGTACACACCCAGACTGGCACACCTGCAGCAGGTACCCCAATTATCACAATGCGTCGCAACGCGACGCATTGTGAGCTTGTAGAACTGCTATTTTCAATAGACTTTGTACATATTTTGAACTTGTGAAGTGGGACATTCTGCGATATTTTTGCTTAGTACTTTTACTTTTAGTACATTTTCATGCTGATACTTTTGTACTTTTACAATTCTGTACATTTACTTGTTTTTCACTGGTAGTTCTAAATTGCAGTATTGGTACTTTTACTTAGGTAAAACAATTGAGTACTTTTTCCACCCCTGCGTTAGTGGTCAGTCTGACGGACATTCAGCCAGTTAAGACTCACCCGTGGCTTCAGTGTGCGGTCAGGCCTCATACACACATGCAGAACGCATGGTCTGTGTTCTGTCTGTTTGATGGTGTGGTCAGGCCTCATACACACATGCAGAATGCATGTTCTGTGTTCTGTCTGTGTTTGATGGTGTGGTCAGGCCTCATACACACATGCAGAACGCATGTTCTGTGTTCTGTCTGTTTGATGGTGTGGTCAGGCCTCATACACACATGCAGAACGCATGTTCTGTGTTCTGTCTGTTTGATGGTGTGGTCAGGCCTCATACACACATGCAGAACGCATGGTCTGTGTTCTGTCTGTGTTTGATGGTCAGGCCTCATACACACATGCAGAACGCATGTTCTGTGTTCTGTCTGTTTGATGGTGTGGTCAGGCCTCATACACACATGCAGAATGCATGTTCTGTGTTCTGTCTGTTTGATGGTGTGGTCAGGCCTCATACACACATGCAGAATGCATGTTCTGTGTTCTGTGTTCTGTCTGTGTTTGATGGTGTGGTCAGGCCTCATACACACATGCAGAATGCATGTTCTGTGTTCTGTGTTCTGTCTGTGTTTGATGGTGTGGTCAGGCCTCATACACACATGCAGAATGCATGTTCTGTGTTGTGTCTGTTTGATGGTGTGGTCAGGCCTCATACACACATGCAGAATGCATGTTCTGTGTTGTGTCTGTTTGATGGTGTGGTCAGGCCTCATACACACATGCAGAATGCATGTTCTGTGTTCTGTCTGTTTGATGGTGTGGTCAGGCCTCATACACACATGCAGAATGCATGTTCTGTGTTGTGTCTGTTTGATGGTGTGGTCAGGCCTCATACACACATGCAGAATGCATGTTCTGTGTTCTGTCTGTTTGATGGTGTGGTCAGGCCTCATACACACATGCAGAATGCATGTTCTGTGTTGTGTCTGTTTGATGGTGTGGTCAGGCCTCATACACACATGCAGAATGCATGTTCTGTGTTCTGTCTGTTTGATGGTGTGGTCAGGCCTCATACACACATGCAGAATGCATGTTCTGTGTTGTGTCTGTTTGATGGTGTGGTCAGGCCTCATACACACATGCAGAACGCATGGTCTGTGTTCTGTCTGTTTGATGGCCGCCTCAATGCTTCTCCAATGGTCGAGTCACATGGTTTGACCGACTAAGAGTAAATATATTGACAATTTCATCAAAAAAAAATAACTAGACTAATATGTATAGGAAGGGACTAGTGGACAAGAGATCCAGTATAAGTAAAAGACACAAGTCATTTTACACTTGTTTGACACTTGTCATATTTGGGTTGACCTTTGACTGGACCCCCAACAACCCAACAATGTTATTCTGGGTCCACTAAACGGGCCTGGCCTTGCTGTCGAGGCACGCCTAATGAGAGAATGTCATCTTTTGTTTACAGTGTCCTCCGGGGGACACAAAGTACAGTACTTAGGTAAATGTTTACAGTGTCCTCCGGGGGACACAAAGTACAGTACTTAGGTAAATGTTTACAGTGTCCTCCGGGGGACACAAAGTACAGTACTTAGGTAAATGTTCTTAGTTACTTTTCACCGCTGAACAAATTTACAATTTAGGCATTTAGCAGACGCTCTTAATCCAGAGCGATTTACATTAAGCAAGAACAAAAAGCATGGCAATACATTACATCGCATACATAAAAGTTATCATGAAAAATGCGTAAGCTAAGAACGTAACAGTGGAATATCTATATAATGAAACTATATATATATAAACTATACATATAAACTATACTATGCTATACATATATACTATAAAGTGCTGTGACGACATACAATGCAATTATAGTGCTGTCTACATAACCTGCTATAAGTCTGTATCAAAGTCTACAAAAGTGCTATCTAAGGAGGTAAAGGATACAAACATGCATAAACAAAATATAAATTATATTGCAGTATAAATATGACATTGTCCCGCGTGCGACACAGGCCTTTTACTGTACTCCTGACAGATTTGTATTAATTCATATTAAAATCAGTTGAGCAGCTGGGGTGGATTTGTTTTTCTTTTATGTGCTACACAATAAACCTATAAATAAACCTACAATAAAACTACATAATAAACCAAATCATATATACTTCTTTTTTTTTTACAGGCTGGACTGTTTAGACCAATAGCCGTTTTTAAATGGAGACATTTGACACACATTGGCCCAGGCAGTAAATCATTAATTCATGACTAGGCCACATATAAATAATTCTGTCCACAAGCACAAGCAGTTTACTTTCATATTATTAACCCATTTTGGCCTGACGTTGATTTTTTTTTAGAAAATACCTATGTTTCTATATCAGTGGTGCTCAATATTTCATATCAAGGACCCCCAGAATAATCTGTATTTGGCCGCGGACCCCCATCTGAAAACATGTTGTTCCAGGCAGGGACCCCCCCAGAAGCAAAGATCTGAGTTAAAAACGTCTGCTCTGAAAGAATATATATTCAAAGATTTCCGCCACATTTTCTCGATTTAAAGGTAGAGTAAGTGATTTCACTTAATTCAAATATCACTTATTTTTTTGTTTTGTTGTGATAATCCTCTCTACTATAGAGTGTGCTGACCATATAAGGAGTTCCTCCCTGTCCCCAGTTAACCCCTGGGGGTCAAAAAACCTTAGGTTTCGTTTTTGACTCTCTATCCTGATTGGACGAAGGCTTAGGTCCCACAGCCAAAAACGAAACCTAAGGTTTTTTGAGTGAAATCACTTACTCTACCTTTAAAAAAAATAACATCGTAAAATCGTATGAGCTTGTAGATCTGCTATTTTTCAATAGCTACATTATAACGTAATGTTTAAAACACCAAAAGGCGTTCCCGCACAAAATGGGTTAAGAAAAAAAGAATGACACAGATTCTATTACTGCCACAGCAGTGGTCAGGTCACATGGTCAGCTGGGTCACATGTGGAATGTTTGCTGTAGGCCTACAGTAGTATGATGTGTTAATAATATAATGTCTGGCACACCTCCCCCTACACACACACACACACACACACACACACACACACGCAGACAGCCATACATAATGCCTATACATACATTCAAGCTACGTCGTCATATGACGGAAGACATGCTGTGGGTGGGTGGAAAAAAAATAGACGATCTGTAAGCTCACCACGCGTCAATGACGCGAGGGGTGGTGAGCTTACAGATCGGCTGTTTTTTCACGAGCGCGACACGGTCATACTGCCCAAGCATAAATCAGGCTTAACACACCGCCCCGGCTGCAGGCAGCCATTGGCCCATTGGGTCTTTCTAGGAAAACCTGGGTCTCCCAGAAGGCCAGACTCCATATCTCTCGCTCCAATAAATCCTCACAAACGCTGCGTGTGGCTTCACTGTCCCCGAGTGCTCTGTGTGTGTGTGTGTGTGTGTGTGTGTGTGTGTGTGTGTGTGTGCAACAAGAAGATGGCTGGACATGCAGGAACTGGAGGTATTTTATAGGGCTGGGCAAATGGAACAACAACATGGAAATCAAAACGACCATTGTTATCAAACCTTTGCCTATATAGACTAGAGTATACACGATTATTATTTCAAGTGGATCTCTAATTGTTTTTGGGTTTTTTTACGATATTTCTTGTGGCTTTTTGCCTTTATTGATAAATATACGGTAGGTTGACAGGAAACGGGGAGAGAGAGATGGGGGGTGGGGGCAGCAAAGTTCGTCGGGATCGGGACTCGAACCTGCGACAAGCTGTCAGGCTGGATTAGCAGCCTATTGGTGGATGGGTTATTTTCACTATTTTTTTTCTCTACCATTGTACAAGGAAGAATAATACAGGGCTAAGTGGTTAATCAGACTAATGGATTTAGTCCATTATAAAACATAAACGTTTTGATTATATAAACTTTATTACAGGCTCGTGGCCCACAAGGTATCACATATACGAGAATACAAATAAATGAAAAATAAAATAAAAAATACAGTACATTTACCCAGCCCCACAGGTTACTACTCTAAGCGAGGCACTCATGCCAGTGTCCTCTGATGGTAGAAGTGTACCTTACAGAACTATACGGCCTAACGGATTGTAAGAAATTATGTAGAAATGTAAAATTAAAAACACTTGCTAATCGATTATTCGCTTAACCTACATGAGCAAGATTAAGTCTGCTATTGGTTGTAAATATCAGTTCATTATAATGTCAGTTCAGTCACCCATGCTATTGGTTCTAAATATTATAATGTCAGTTCAGTCACCCATGCCTTAATCCAGACATTTTTCAAAGGGGCCATAATTGCAGTGTTGTTTTTGTCAACTAAAACTAAGATGAAAAATGTTCGTCGACTACCTTTTTTCACAGACAAAAACTAAATGGAAACCAAGTGAAAACTAGGCGATGATGACAAAAAACTAAGACTAAATGTATTGACAATTTCTTCAACTAAAAACTAAAATGCTAGGAAGAGACTAGTGGACGAGATCCAGTATAAGTCATTTTACACTTGGTTGCATGCTGAAAATAGCAGATCTATAAGCTTGTAGATCGACTAGTTTCAGCAAGTGTAAAATTGACGGCATCAAGGCCCGACGAAATACATTTTAGTCGACAAAACTCTCATGATATTACTAAAACATTCCAAGTGACTAAAATATGACTAAAACTAAATGAAGTTTTAGACTATGACTAAAACTAAAATAGAAATTTGCTGCCAAAAACGACAAAATATTAAAACACCCAAAGGCCAACTACTGTACATCTCCTGATTATAGTACCTTGGGACCATAACAAAGTCACATATTGTTTACGCATTTAAACAATTCTATTTAAATCATCATCAATATGTAATATCAATGTCTTTTGTCAGGTGTGTGCTGTGAACAAAATGTGTAACTCAGCCTTTTTTCATTATGTCACATTAAATGAATGGTAACCAGACGAGCAAGATATAAAAAAAGAAATACAAGGAACAAGAAAAACCCCAAAAACTTTAATGTAAAAATAGGGAAATAGGGGGGATGGGGCGTTCATAATGCAATTCAGGTCTGAAGCTGCAGGCCGTATTAAGTTTGTCACAGGGCTGCATTTGCCACACTTTGGACACCCCTGTATATATACATGCAAACACAGCCATACTCGCGTAAATAGGTGTATGCATACAGTCACAGACACACACAGACAGTGTAAATAGGTGTACTCATACACAGTCACAGACACACACAAACAGTGTAAATAGGTGTATGCATACAGTCACAGACACACACAGACAGTGTAAATAGGTGTACTCATACACAGTCACAGACACACAAACCGTGTAAATAGGTGTACTCATACAGTCACAGACACACATAAACTGTGTAAATAGGTGTACACATACACAGACACACACACAAACAGTGTAAATAGGTGTACGCATACACAGTCACAGACACACACAAACAGTGTAAATAATCATTTTTTTAAAGCATTCCGTTGATTTTAGAATAGCAGTTTTCTTTAAGACAGGGGTTAGTTTTAGGAGGTCAAAAAGCAATCTGTATTTTATTAAGTATCTCCTCTATCGTTATAGCCAGAGGCAAAGTGTCTCTTATGCGTCGTCCTCATCTATACACCGCAAATAGCCAATCTACAAGCTCACAACGTGTTGCGGATATAACACGTTGTGAGCTTGTCGATCAGCTATTTTTGGTGCGCAACACAGGCATGATGATGACTTTTAACCTGGACTCGGAGGGCCTGTTCCTTTGAGTTTTCCCTTTCCAAGTTCCTATATGGGACTAACATTATACAGGCTTCCTGGACTGGGGGCAAAAAAGAAAACCCTAAGAAAAACACATGTGTTAAATCCTTTGAAGAGTACTGGGTTTGGTATAGAAATAATCATAAAAAAAATAAAGTAAATTATATTTGCTTAAGTATGTCAGAGAATGTTAAGTCCAGAAACCTCAGAGTGGGAGGACTAGCGGGATTCTTTTATGGATGCGGACGGATTTCGGCATTCTTGTAATATTCCCAAGGAACTAAAGATAGCGAGGGCCATAAAATACACATAAATTGCTGTGTGCAACTCACGCACGCACACACACACACACACACACACACACACACACACACACACACACACACACACACACACACACACACACACACACACACACACACGTGCTGTTCACACAGGCAGATGCAAAGCTACAGTCTACCATGCATTGTCAATGGAAGCCATGCAGCGACACGAAGATGCAAAGCTGCATCCGACGTTTGTAGGTGCTGCAAAAACAGTAGTACAAATACTTAGCATCTTTGTATCTTTTGCATCTGCCCATGTGAACGCAGCCATGCACACATGCATGCACGCACACACGCATACACACACACACACACACACACACACACACACACACACACACACACACACACACACACACACCTTCAGATTTGCACACAGATCACACAAATTCAATATTGTTTGACAGAAATAGCCACCATACCTTCCCATTATTAAGTGGTTAGATAAATTGCTTTGTGCCAATATAATGGCTAAAAACAATTGACACTCGTGTTTATGATAACTGTATATGTTAATGTTCAGTGTTTTCATCATCAAAAAGCATCTGCTGTATAATGTGCTACACGTGTGTCTTCCCTGCGTCTCTGTGGTGGCTTGTGTTTGTCAAACAGTTACGCTGATGGGTTTATTAAAACAGGTCTCATGCCATCATATTCCCTCTCTCTCTCTCTCTCTCTCTCTCCTCTCTCTCCCTCTCCTCTCATGAAAAGTAGAAACACATTTTTGTACATTAATAGACGTGCATTACTAGAAAGAAACAAAGACGCAAAATAAAAAAAAGTTAAACAAGATCTTTCAAGTTAAAGAGTATAACCGCAAAGAAAAAGAAAACACTAGTCCACAGTTCTTTATATACAAACTATAGACCGGTGCCCGGCTGTATAGAGCAGAGTCGGTAACGATGGAAGTTGGAGATCCATGCCCCACCCCGGCTATGCAATACCCGTTGTACCCGTGTCAAGAGTACCCGTTCCACCCATCTGTCTGTGTCACTTTTATGCCCTTATATGGAGATGTCTGTATATCCGTCTCTCTGTGTCCTTTTATTCCTATATGTGGAGTTCTGTGTCAGGCATGCCCAAATATGAACCCTTGTGATGTCAGAACAGGCCAGCTCCATATATGGAGAGATAAGGGGTGATCAGGTCCGAAGCCCGGGCAGAGGCTTTGGGGCTGGTTCTGGACAGGTCCGGAGCCCGGGCAGAGGCTTTGGGGCTGGTTCTGGACAGGTCCGGAGCCCGGGCAGAGGCTTTGGGGCTGGTTCTGGACAGGTCCGGAGCCCGGGCAGAGGCTTTGGGGCTGGTTCTGGACAGGTCCGGAGCCCGGGCAGAGGCTTTGGGGCTGGTTCTGTCCGGAGCCCGGGCAGAGGCTTTGGGGCTGGTTCTGTCCGTAGCCCGGGCAGAGGCTTTGGGGCTGGTTCTGTCCGTAGCCCGGGCAGAGGCTTTGGGGCTGGTTCTGTCCGGAGCCCGGGCAGAGGCTTTGGGGCTGGTTCTGTCCGTAGCCCGGGCAGAGGCTTTGGGGCTGGTTCTGTCCGGAGCCCGGGCAGAGGCTTTGGGGCTGGTTCTGTCCGTAGCCCGGGCAGAGGCTTTGGGGCTGGTTCTGGTTCTGGACAGTCAGCTATCCGACGCACTTGACACCGCGGCGGACGGTTTTTGAGTGACGTGTGTTACACACGCAC
This sequence comes from Protomyctophum bolini, assembly GCF_963924005.1. NCBI lineage: Eukaryota > Metazoa > Chordata > Actinopteri > Myctophiformes > Myctophidae > Protomyctophum > Protomyctophum bolini. Next base: position 29,816,195 of record NC_137883.1, read on the forward strand.
GCATGTATACGTACAGTACGTACACACAGACTTGGTGCATTTGTAGATAATAATAATAATGGATTTTATTTATAACGCACTCTACATCCGTTATAGAATCTCAAAGTGCTACAGCGAGCAAATGCAAAAGAATAAAAACACAAGAAGCATTATTACACCATTAAAAACCATCTAAGAAAAGGGAAACGCATCAATTTAAAACAAGAGGGGATGCTATATAAAAAAACGCTTTGGTAAAAAAGGAAAGTCTTAATTGAGTCAACCGACTGTGGTGCTCTCAGGGGGGCGGGGAGGGTTGTTCCACATGTTCGGGGGCGGCCGAGCAGATTTATAGACTGTGGTTAATAACTGGAGATGTGTAAATATATGAGTATTAATGCAGTGGTTTTCAAAGTCCCATGTGTCTTCGATGGGGTTCCAGCCAGGGACCAGCAACAAAAATACCAGATCTACAAGCTAAATCTTCTTTTTTTTTTTGCATTTCTTTTTTGGTGTAGATCGATTGCCAAAGACACCAAGAGCTGCCAGCCAGTAAACTAGTGCTGTGGGAACCAACACACGGGCACCGGTCACGAGGACGTCCCACGCTAACATACGTGGATGTACTCAAGAACGACGCAGGAGCGCAAAGTACCAACGAACTGGCCAGATGTACGGAGAACCGGGATGACTGGAGACGACGATGGAGGGCTCGTCTGAGGACGACCTAGAGAGATTGGGTAGATCAAGATCTATTTTATACTCATCACTACCACATTTCTCTTTCGTGTCTGAAAAGGTTCGTGAGCCTTGTTTTAAATGCCTGACTTATCACTCGGACAGAGAAGACAGATAGCACGGCACTTGTAAATCTGCTATTTTTGGAAAATCGTGAAAATGTGTGCAAATCTTTGAATATATATGGTATTCTTTCCCAGTGAACGCTTTTAACTCAAATCTTTGCTTCTGAGATTAGGGTCCGGGGCCAATTACATATAATTCTGGGGGTCCTTGACATGAAATAGTTTGAGAACCACTGGCATGATAGAAGCATATAGGGTTTTTCAGAAAACTGTCATGATTTAGAGAAGACATTTTGTAGAATCAGTTCTCAGGTCTAAATGGGTTAATGTGTGTCGCCAGAATCATAACTCATATCTTATCTTATCATTCATAAGTCATATCCCCAGCCACACTGCCCTGAAAAGACGCGTGTTGTCAGCCATGATGAGTAAACACAAACACGACTGCAGGCCAAACCATATACATACCATTTATATACACGCAGAGTTTGGGATATGCAAGGTTTTCCTGGTTGTTTATGCCGTGTTCGCAAACGGGACTGCAACAAGTTACCCACAGCAGTGCTGGGAAAAGTACTCCCATTTTTGAGTGGTGCAACCACTCCTATAGAGAGCTATGTGTGTCCCTGGGTCTGTCCCTGTCTGGGTCCCTGGGTCTGTCCCTGTCTGGGTCTGTCCCTGTCTCGGTCCCTGGGTCTGTCCCTGTCTGGGTCTGTCCCTGTCTCGGTCCCTGGGTCTGTCGGAGCACGAAAATAGCGTTTGTTCACCACAAAGTGTCACTGTTGCACAGCCTAATGGAATTAACCAACTTAAAAAGTGAAAAGTGAAAAGTTTGAAAGTGAAATATCCCTTTAAGTTAAAACAAAAAGTGAGTACCGGTACTTCTTCTTCCATCAGTGTGTATTAAAGCATATAACTCTTATATCTCTATCTCTCTCACCGTCTTAAACAAACAGAGAGCACGCACACGCATGCACACACGCACAGGCCGGGAGCAGGAGGCAGAGGGGCGTTGGGGGGGGGGAGGTGTTGAAGTATGTCCTATGGCACTTAGGTAAGTGAACCCTGAAGATATGTACACTGTAAAAACCCTTAGTGCTGCTTTATCCACCTGGTACTCTAGAGGTATAGTACTCAAGTAAAAGGCCTGTATTCAACATTTTACTTGAGTAAAGCACAAAAGTATCGGCAATTTGGCATCAAAATATAATATACTTAAAGAACATATAGTAAAACATGCAGTAATCCTGGTAATAATACTGCCTCCCCCTGGTCAGCCTGAAGGAAACTGGTTGGAATGACGTGTTCGTTCATTCATTCATTCATTCATTCATTCATTAATTCATTCGTTCATTCTGTTGCATTGGTTCATTCAGAGTTCCATTGACACTCCATCCATGCCAGCTCCCATGCGCTCACACCCTCCAGAGAGCACATTATGTTTTGTTTTTACAGCCCTAAAATATCCTCCTATAACATTTGACGTAAAGCTTGATGATTACTTGTTGAAACGGATTTCCCTCATTTGTCTTATACATGTTGGCACTCTATGGAGCTGTCAAAATCAGTTCATTAGTTTCATGGAATGAATGCACAGCAATGTTTTACTGCCACATACATCGCATAATTCCACCCACTCTGCTCTGTTATCTGATGGCTGAGATGGAAAGAGAAGCTGTGCGTGGATCTATGGGGGGAAACGGAGAGACAGAGACATCTCTCCCTTTCCCACAAAAATATACACAGAAAATGGGAATATTAGTAGGAATGGTGATTATTAATCATGGCTGATTAGTTATTAATCCGTGATCAATCTGATAACAATATTTCCGTGGTTTGACATGACAGCCCTACTTGGCTACATAATCAAAGGTTGAAGTGGTGATTGGTGAAGACGGTATAGTGCACGCACATCCGTGGCCCAGGTGCAAGACAAACACTGTCCTTCTTTCTTATAGTACATGATTGCACCCTTCATGAATTTATTTTTCTTCTTCTTTTTTTTTTTGCCCAATTTGGTCGTTATTCCACACGTGTGTGCTATCTATGGTTTTACTTTGTTGTGACGAAAAATGGAGCCCTAGTATACTATTGACTCCAATGTATTCCACCAGAGTTTGGGTTTCGGCAGCAGTTTGCTAACCTGACGCTGCCAGATCCAAAAAGCTTGCAACACAAATTTGTTTCACAGCTTATTGGGATCTGGGATCGCGGAAGCAAATTCGATGACGGGGCTGTTCCTTTTTTTCAAGATACTTGGTAGATGATTGGATGGGAGCGTCTGTCTATCACCGTGTGGGCGTGCAAACACAACCAATCATATTGACGTGTCTATATACCGTCACATCCGCTTTTGCACATATCCCGCCTTTAGCTCACGCTGATTGGTTCGGTACGAAGCAGATCTGACTCAGGGCTCAACTCCGTCAGAGATCCCAGATGAGTGTTGTGTTGGGGAATATGTTTCCCCAATACCGCCCTCATCTGGCAGCGTCAGGTTAGCAGTTTGCCACCCAGTGTGACAAATCTGCCGGCTCGAATTGCAGGGAAGAGAAAATGATGCCGGTGACCTTTCCTCATCATAAGCTTCCTTGAGTTCTTCCGGAGTTCTTCGTCACGGCATGCCCAAATATGGAGTCTATTATGCAGATGTCAGAACATCACTGTGATGTCAGAACAGGCCAGCTCCATATATGGAGATGAGATCTAGGGGTGATCAAGTTACAGACGTGGATTACAGACGTACTGGACGTACAGAGACATTTATAGATGGATGTGCTGTAGTCTATAAAAACATAGCACTGACGTGGTTAAAGGGGTATTTCTCTTTCAAACAGGGGCGGCTGTGGCTCAGGAGGTAGAGCAGGTCGTCCAATGATTTCTGGGTCGGCGGTTCGAATCCCGGCTCCTCCTCCTGTCTACATGTCCAAGTGTCCTTCGGCAAGAAGACACTGAACCCTGCATTGCCTCCAATGAGTCGGTCGGTGTGAGCTTAGTTGCCACCATTGGTGTGTGAATGTGGGAAGTGAGGACGCAGGCGTCGACTGTTCGCCGCTTCACCTCCCAATGTATGAATGAATGAACCGTTGTAAAGCGCTTTGAGCACTATAAAAAATGCAATTCATTATGTTTGAAAGTGAAATATCCCTTTTTAATGTATGTTTCGTAATAATGTAAATCTACAAATAATTAGTGGAGTAAAAGTACAATATTTGCACAGTAGAAGTAAAAAAACGTAATTGGAAATTGGAAATTATAACTCTGGCTAAAGTCAAACTATACCAAAAGAAAGTAACCTACAGTATTTAAGTAAATGTAAAAAGAAAATGAGTTACTTTACACCACTGACTATACTGTTACTGTATGTTTGTTTAAGTGTGTGTGTGTGTGTGTGTGTGTGTGTGTGTGTGTGTGTGTGTGTGTGTGTGTGTGTGTGTGTGTGTGTGCGTGCGTGCGTGCGTGCGTGCGCAGTGTGAGACAGATTTAGTGTTATTATCCTTTAATAGGCAGCCTGTTCTGCCCTCCTCTGGTGTTTACTTAACCGTATAATAGTTGGACAGAGAGGTGTTGCTGAAAGAATAGCAGCCAATCACAGGCCCTGTGACGCCGTTTCTAGGCCACGGCACACGGAGCAGCTAAACATTACGCACCACGCAACGACAACGTGGTGAATGAGAATATTCTCTCTCTCTCTCCCGCGTACTGTACGTGCATACAGTGTGCGTATGTATACATACTGTGAATTGTGTGAAAGCATTTGCATACCGTACATGTGGGTGTGTATAGGTTAACATAAACCCGGGAAAGCATCTGTCTAGATATATATACCGTTTTTAGACGCAGTGTTGTTTTTGGCAGTGGGCCTAAATTTAGTTTTAGTCGTATATAGTCTCTTTTCATTTAGTTTTAGTCACATTTTAGTCACCTGGAATGTTTTAGTGTTTAGTCTAGTTTTAGTTGACTATATAAATGTCATGCGATTTTAGTCGATTAAATCTACAGTTGATTTAGTCAACTACATTTGTTTTGGTGGGCCTTGATGGCTGATTTGACACGTACTGAAAATAGCCGACACGTTGTGTGAGCTTGTAGATCGGCTATTTTCAGCATGCATCCGGTCGACGAAATCAACACTGTTTAGAAGGCATAGAAACTGCCTCGTAAGTCTTAATGGGTTAAATCTATGGCTTCCTCAACCAGCTTCAATCTCTCTCTCTCTCTCTCTCTCTCTCTCTCTCTCTCTCTGTCCATAAAAACAGTGGACAGCGGGCTTTCCCAGTGGATTGTCAGTAGGATAAACACGCAGCCATGAATAGCCTGCATTGAGCCGTGTGTGTGTGTGTGTGTGTGTGTGTGTGTGTGTGTGTGTGTGTGTGTGTGTGTGTGTGTGTGTGTGTGTGTGTGTGTGTGTGTGTGTGTGTGTGTGTGTGTGTGTGTGTGTGTGTGTGTGTGTGTGTGTGTGTGTGTGTGTGTGTGTGTGTGTGTGATCCATGCAGGGAAACACTGGGGTCACCCAGCAGCACCCCACCTACTGAGGAGAGGTCACCCCACTGACCCCACCGCCAGTGCTGCTGGACAAAGTATACATACTCGAGTAAATACTCAAGATTTCAAGTACAAATCACAAAGACATGTGACGTGCCCATATAGACCGATTCAGAAACGGATCCCCGGGTCGCAGCGAACGTATTTCCTGTAGGCGGAGAGGACATAAACTCGCAGGTGTTCTACTACATTGAATGGTAGAGTGAGTCAGTGACTGATGTTAGTCTGCTCAAACGTTACTCTTTTGCCTGCTTTTTACTAACACTATAACTTTACAAAGATACCCAGAACATAGAGGTGAACCTTTTGTAGTTTATGGCTGCTCCAACAGTAGTGGCAACATTCAACTTGGGAGAAAAACGGAATGTCAAAAAAATACACCACGGTGTATTTTACCTCATACTTTAAACGCTTAGTATGAGGTATAAAGTACAGCAGTCTTGTGTTCATACAACAGAAAGATTGGGTATTGGGTAAGACTGACGTTATGAGTTGAATGTTGGAGCAGCCATAAACTATACGGGTTCATCCTGATGTTCTGGGCATCTTTGTAAATTGTTAAGTGGCAGAGGTTCGTCTTTGGCATCCAGGGAGTGTGTGTGCACAGTTCGCCCGGGGCAACAGTGCCGGAGATTAGCTGTACGCAGATGGATGGACGGACGCGCGCACACACACACACACACACACACACACACACACACACACACACACACACACACACACACACACACACACGGACGGACGGACACACGGATGGCGTGCAAAACATACTCTCTCCCCATGCCTTCAGCTGGTGAAGACACAAATCTAGTGTTGCAAGTTGTGGCTAGTGATGGTGATGTGTGTAATGTGTTCATGTTGGACTGAGCCCCTAAACTGTCCTGTTCTACTTCTGGGTGACCTAACTCCTTTAATTCACCACAAGCATGTCTGTAAGATCAGATGTATTCATTATTCTAGTGACCAATTTGAGCATCAAACGGTCAGACCATAATTATAGCCTATTTGTCAAATAACATTAAAGTGCACCTGCAAGTAGCAACAACATGTCATGTCGATAACACAGCATTGTAACTAAATTAAGCATGATCATGGCAAGCAATAAATCAAATAAATAAATGCAGCCTACCTTTATACACGATTGAACTGAATCTCCCTGCCCCTTGCTGACTTCTTGTCGAGTCCTCAAGTTCTAGCCTGGAAACCAGATCATTCTGCCACAGGAAAAAGGAAATCCCTGGATGTACGCAGTGGTATTATAGTCTGGTCATGCCAGGCTACTCAAGTTCACTTGGTTCTGGTTCTTTGTAATTTAGTTGTTCTCCTCAGACTTGATGGTTTGGACTATAGAGTGCACCTGCTGCTCTCTCATTCCAGTCTTCGTTTCGTTTTGACTTGTTTTGTTGGGTCATTTGGCCATTGTGAGAGCAGACAGCAGCCCAGCTGTACTGTACTGTACTGTACTGTACTGTACTGTAGCTGTACTGTAGCAGTGTTATTTCATTTATAAATGGTCAATATTGTGTTATTGTCATGGTGCTGCAGACAGCTGTTGAAAAGATGATTCACTCGACAGACAGAAATAGCCTAGTTGATAAAATAGTCGATTGTGTGGCCAAAAGGATCCATAAATGGTGTTACTTTACTGTATACTTCCTTCCTTATTCAGACAGGTGTTACCAATGATACTAATTAAGGCTCTGTCCAAACCTCGCAGACTGGCAGGCCAAATCCAGACCATCTGCTTTCCTACCCAGATTGACCTCGGAAAGGATTAAAATCTCATTCGCAAAATTTACTTTCCATGTGTTTGGTTTATTCTTTCTATTTTTTTTTGTTGGTATTATTCCAAATGTGATTCCAATCTGGATAGTAGTCCATGAGCCAGAAGAGATTTCATTATCAAATGAGGGCAAAGCCATACCTATTAAATAGTTTAGGGGTCAATATAAGTACATTTATATATGATGATATATAACTCTTCCACAGGAGTATAGCTTTTTCATATCACACATTTAGTTATTGTACACCTACACCCCCTGTAGGCCTACAGTATATACATGATATAGCTGAATATAATGCAATCCATTAAGAAAGTGTTATCGCCATGAAACTTCTCCAGTTGTTTACTTACTGTACATGAAGACAATGATTTGTTTTACAACTTTTCTGAAATTGTATATTTAAATATGCAAATTAGGCGTTCCAGAATCAAAATTGGATAAAGCTGCAGCAGTCAACCTTCTTATTTCATTTTGCTTAGATGTCAAAGGTATTAAACGAGGTGTGTGTGTGTGTGTGTGTGTGTGTGTGTGTGTGTGTGTGTGTGTGTGTGTGTGTGTGTCACAGCGAGGGCACAATGGCACTTCAAACTAATTTGATGATGAATTGTGGCTGCCTGGCTGAAAAGTGAAACTCTCTGTTCCACATGTTGTTTTTAACTTGTGTTTATGTTTTTTTCCATAATGAACGTCCTACAGTACTTCGTCATATACACAAAAGTTTGTATAGATCTGCTATTTCTGCTATTCTCCCCTTAGAAGATTAAAGTGAACGTGGATTAAGTGCGTCTGTCTGTGGAGAAATACTGAACCAAAGTATGACTAAATAAAATAACAATTGGATCCATTCAAACACCGTTTCCTCCACCATTTCCTCAAAGGTTGGATGTGCTGCGATATATATATATATATATATATATACACACTTTCTCGTCTTTGAAAACGTCTCTCATCTCCAGCAGAGATCCGCTCAGAGTCCACTAACGGTTGACCACCCTGAAGCTGCAGGGCCCGCCGGGGCGGGGACCCCCTCCCTCCCCCACCGGGGACCCCCTCCCTCCCAGCGAGGCAGCTCAAACTTCAACTATTTGATAGGAGGCTCCCCCAAAATGTTGTGACGGGGTCCAGGAAGCCCCCGCTGCCCGGGGGAGGAAGTATCACATTTGAAACGGCAAACGCACTTTTCTGTGAGATCTGAACTCACTATGGGCTAAATGATGTTTTCTGGGGGTTTGACTTTTAACACTCTGTCGGAACGGAAAACCAGCTCGGCTATGATATGCCCAGAACAAAAGGAGGCTTTCAGCATGCAGCATTTCTCCCAAGATTTTTCAAAACACTGTTCAAACATATAGCAGATGTACGAGCTGACGGCATTTAGTGTGTTCTTTTTCAAAGTGTCTAACTTGTGCCAGGGGTTTAGGCAACCGTAGGCATGGGTGCCAACATTGGCACAGGGCGGGTAATTACTGTCACACTAGCTGAGTGTTAGAGAGATGACTACGCCACGTATATGTCAGAGCCACGGGTGACGGCTGAGTCTTAAGGGGAATTGAGAACCCCGTTTATTACAATGGGAGAGCTGCCTATAGTGGCGCGCGGCTGCCCCGTCCTGCCTGTTGTTGTACAACAAGCGATTATACCGTTTTTTAAAGTGGAATTTCATGACAAGCAACTCAGTTGTCGATCGGTGCACTGGCTGTTCAAAGGTGACTTTAAACATAGGCAGTCTATAGCCTGAAAGACGGCCGTAAATTGTCGGCATTCAAGCTGTTAACCGGCCACGTATGTCGGACTATTGGTATACGTCGGACTAATGTATGCCCCCCAGCTTCCTGGGGACAGACCTGTCTGTATAGAAGACACATGATTATGCTACACGTCATCATAAATCCACATTAGCTGTAGCCTATACTACTACTACAGATCACCGGCCGTGTGTGCGTTTAGACGTGGGGTCCAGACTCCAGGGCAGAGGAAACGTGGTGCAGGTTGTGCTTTGTGTCAGGCTAAGAGGCCTGGCTGCCCGGCAGTGCTTTGTGTCAGGCTAAGAGGCCTGGCTGCCCGGCAGTGCTTTGTGTCAGGCTAAGAGGCCTGGCTGCCCAGCTAAGAGGCTAAGAGGCCTGGCTGCCCGGTAGTACTCGCTGCTGCCGTGGCGGTGTGGGTTACCTGTGGGTGTCACCGTGATGGACGGCCTCCCTGGGAGCGCCCTGACGTGTTTATGGGGCAGTGGCGTTGTTGCATGTAACGAAGCGTTCTCTCTGAGGCCCGCGGCGGTCCCATGTGTGTGCACGGCAGGCGGGGGAGCATGCAGAGCCCTTTGGGGCGGTTCATCCGCTGGCTGCATGGGTGTTTAATGGCGTATGTGTGGGATGCAGACGGCCATGAATGGCTGCTGAGTGCTGACATCTCACAGCTGCATAGCTGGACTTCTGGTTGTAAAAAAAAGCGCGCTGGTTCTCAAAGGTTTTCGTGTCGAGGTGAGGACCCCCATTTATGTGTGTTTGGCCCAGGGCACCCCATAAGAGCTAGCTGCTTTTGTCATACGATGCAGAAAGAAAAGTGGTATCTGGAAATGAAAGTGGTTCGTCAGACTGATGCTTATATATAAGAAGAACCATTTTTTCGTTCCAGAAATAACGTATTAATCTTTCAGACCGAGGTTCAAGAAAGAACCCTTAAACCACATCTATACAAGCTCTTCTGGGAATGTTTTTTCGTCCTGGGCATGACGTTAAACTGTTCCGTTCCAGAGGACCGGCGACCCTCGAATGTAAACAGCCACGAAAGGAAACTATGGAAAGGAACTATATGGTGAATGTTTGCCGCACGAGAGACGGCGTTAAACAAAATGTAATGCCTCAACTTCTACAATGTATGTGCGTGTCACGGTGGGGGATCCCCAGTTCAAATATGATTCATTTGGGGTAGTTTAGTAGTAGTAGTACAGCCTGAAAAGGTTGAGAAACCACGGCTTTAGGTGATGGTTCTTCGTGGAAAAAAGAAAACATTTAAGAAGAACCCTAGAATCTTCTAACATTGGGGAGACGGCGGTGACTCGCCGCAGCCTGAGCCTATATAGACCGTGTTCTATATATTTATTGTTGTAACTTAAGTCGTATAGATGCCTGTATAGGTAAAAGCTCTGTACTTTGTTTCAAGTGGACAGCGTCATAAATCCTGCCCTAACAAATGGTTTGTTTCAACCCAGGCCTTGTTATTTTATCATCACATTCTGCACAGGCGTGATGGATCAGCTGTGGAGCGCCCGGTTGTTTGTATGAGCTGGTTAGCAGGCCAAAGCAAACATTAGCCGTGATGGAGGAAGTATGCTCAGATCTTTTACTTAAGTAAAGGTATAGCAATTACCCCCCCATATGAAAATACTCTGTTACTGTACAAGAAAAGAAAAAAAAGAAAGGAGCTTCAAAGTTTTACTTGAGTAAAAGTACATGGCCTATCAAAATATACTTAACCATATTAAGACCTGAAGCTGATTATGCCTTCTAAATAAGTTATCACTTCTCACACTTTCAAGATTTTTCTAAAGTGACATGCATCTAATTTTGAACATTTTTGTAGTGAAATTGTTACAACTTTGTCCAACTTTTTATTTATTTAAATAGCTGATAAGCTCACATGTCGTGAGGGCGATGCATGGTGCTGAGCTTGTAGATCAGCTATTTTCAAATATAGCCTAATTTAGTGGTTATAATGTATATGTTTTGTACAATCTAAAACTGCAACCTAACGTGTAACCAAAGAGTTCAAATTTGTATAGTGGATTAGAAAACAGAAGTAGAATATGTGCCTCTGAGATAGTGCAGAACCTCATGGCAGTGGTTTTCATCCATTTTCATATCAAGGACCATTATTTATTCTGAATTTGAGCCTGCAGGGCCACCATACGTACCATTTGATGAGATTTATCCTCTCAGGCCCAAAACTAAAGAATATCTTATTGTCGTTGAGTAAGATTTTGTCCACTATCCTGCATGCTGTATTGATGTTGGTTTGGTGTACCATAGGAGAGATAACAGGCAAACGTTGATCAAAATAACAAAGTAGACTTCTTGTAAATTAAGTAACCAACTGTCCATCATTTAGCTGGGGACCACCTGGAAACTCCTCAAGGACCACTGGAGGTCCCCGGACCACTGGTTGAAAACCACTGCCTTATGGTATTGAAAAATTGAAACATTTAACTAATTTTGGGGCGGGAACACCTTTTGGTGTTAGCATTATGTCATGCTTTAGCTATTGAAAATTAGCAGATCTACAAGCTCATATAGCGCTCGCTATACGAGCTTGTAGGTCTGCTATTTTTGAAAAATCGACTGACATAGAAACATAGCTTTTTCAGACAACTGTCAGGATGTAGAAGACATTTATAGAATCTGATCTCAGGTCAGAATGGAAGTATATAGGCTATACCTCAAAGTTGTACTTGCGTAAAGCATTTGAGTAATTGCACTCATCCGCCAAAGCAAACATGCATGGTGCATGTAATGGGGGGAATATTAACACTGTGAGACTGAGTGAGCGCTGAGAGGTATCGCTATACATAACTCTCTCTACCGCGCAGATCCCCGATCAGCCGAGTTCACATCGAGGTGAGAGACAGACTGCCACAGATGTAGGGCAAATGAAAACACCGCTGGACGTCTTCAGCTAAATAAAACATGTGCATCAACATGTCCCAGCAGCAAGCACAGGCCATGCAGGTCCTGGTGGACAAATGTGGGACATCTGGGTTAGGGCCAGACCAATCAAACCAAGACTATTATAGTCGGATCTAAAGACCAACGTCCCTCATGGATGAATCATATAGTCAGGGAATATTAACAGAATAATGTCAAATCATGGGAATAAATCTCTTATACCAAGAATTTTCTTCACCAATGTGTGTTTGTAAAGGTGTCTACTAACTGCATATCCCACATTGGTTTCTATTCAATCACCCTAGGGCAGTGGTTTTCAACCCTTTTCATATCAAGGCCCATTGTTTATTTGGCATTTGAGCCACGGAACACCATTTGATGACATTTAGCCTCTCAGACCCAAAACTAAATAATATTTTGTTGTCGTATAAGATTATGTCTACAATTCCAGACATTTAGCCTCTCAGACCCAAAACTAAATAATATTTAGTTGTCGTCGGATAGGATTATGTCTACAATTCCATGCTTTTGGCCAACGACTTCTTGTAAATTAACTCTTGAGAGCGTACTTTTACGCTCTCAAGAGTTAAAGATCTATAAGGGTCCATTTGGTTACCAACTCTCCATCATTTACTGGGGACCACCAGGAACCCCCTCAAGGACCACTGGTGGTCCCCGGACCACTGGTTGAAAACCACTGCCCTAAGGGAATTTTTGACAGCTGCTGAAAGTTGGGGTACCATCAACAACCAATATAAGGCAAACTGTTCTAAATTTCATTGTACTTTATAAGTAGCACATGTGACGTGTCAAACTAGGGGGTTTTCATGATTCTGAATCCATTCCAAGCATTACGTTTTGCACGAAAAACACTCCTTGGTCTAAAAACGGCCATAGCTGCCATCGCAAATGTGATGAGGTCAGCACAAGTGGCTATGGCCTATTTTCACTTTCTTCAGTATTTACAATTCAATTCTCAATACTTGACTTCTACTCCACTATACATGTTGCAGGGGAAAATATTGTAATTTTACTCCACTACAAATATTTGAAAACTTTAGTTACTTCGTAGATTGAGATTATTATACAAAACACACTAACCGCTTATTTCAGCCATTTCAAAATAGCAGATCTACAAGCTCACAAGAAGTCGCGCTGTGAGGTGTTGTGAGCTTGTAGATCGGCTATTTTCAAAATATTGTTTATATATTTTTAACTTGTGAAATGGGAAATTCTGCACAATGACAATGAGTATACTGCTTTTATGTTTAGTATACTTTTGAGTATATTTCGATGCTGATGTACTTCTTGTACCTCACTCAAGTACATTTTGAATACTTACCGTAGTATTTCTACATTGCAGTATAGTGATACTTTTACTTAAGTAAAACATGTGAGTACTTCTTCCACCACAGACAAAACGCACAGTCACAGTCACAGGACAATTTTATAAAGGGATTAATGGTATTTTAATTAAACCTATGGCATTAACCTGTTTCACAACATGGCAGTTTGGAATTAAACTTATATAGCCTATATACTTATATAGCCTACTTAGTCAAAACAATAGCTTATTGATGGTGGCTCTGATTTGACAGCATGCTCAGAATAACAGGTTTACTTTTCATGCCTTTGAAGAATGGGCGTGAAATTGTGATTTTGCTTGTTAACATATATATATAACATATATTCACCATTAGAGTTGGTATAGTAAATCATTGTGTGGATATGATAGCAACAGAACATAAAGTATACTTAGATTTTATACTAAAATCCTAATATAATTATATATAATATTATGCTAGTGTACTAACACTAAAACACATGTTCTATTCATTACCAAATAAATTGTTTTAGATATGCATGCATGCACAGACAGACAGACTCTCTCTCTCTCTCTCGCTCTCTCTCTCTCTCTCTCTCTCACTCACTCACTCACACACACACACACACACACACACACACAATCACTGTGCTGCAAAACTGAAGATCAAAGAAGACCATCTCATGTTAAAGAAAGAAAGAAAGAAAGATGGAAGGATTGAGGAAGAGAAGAGCTAAAGGTTTCACAAAAGGAAAATTGGTGAAAGTTCTCTCTCTCTCTCTCTCTCTCTCTCTCTCTCTCACTCTGCTCTCTAATTAGGGTCGCATTCAGCGGTGGCATTAGTTCCCAAACCGTTTTAATGTGGCGGAAAGCAGCGCTCCTTTTAGAGAGAGAGAGAGAGAGAGAGAGAGGCACATGGACACATTCTGCACCTCTCCCTGGGTGGTGGTTGATGGAACCTATTCATTCTTTTTATTCCTTTCTTAACTATCTCTTTTTCTTTTCCTTTTTTGCCCTCTTAATTCTTTGATAGACATGTATATTAGCCTTATATACATTCACAGAATTCGTCTTCAGATCATATCATCATACAAACTTATACAAAGACATGCGTCCGCGCAAGTGCACACATCCAGGTGTAGGCTATAGTATAGCCTAGCCTAGCCTACTACTAACTAACTAACCCACATGGCGTCCAGCCGTTCACCCAAATGCATATATATGGATCCATGTTACTGTTACTCTTCCGCGAATAATGAACACTTTATGGTTTTCCCGTTAGCCTAATTCCCGTATATCCATATGGGGAAATAATTTGTCATTATTTACACCATGGGGTTCAAATATCGAGAACTTATATGATTTCGGCCGGGTTACGTGCAACTGCATGCATGGCGATTTGTGTTTGGAAAATGATGTTAAAAAGTATAGCCTAATTGTTAGGTATAAAAGGAAGGATATCTGACCAGGTGGTCAACATCAGTTTATCAGATCAAACTAACTGAAAATGCGTTCTAAAAAAGAAAGAAAAATATCGCGACATTATGCCAAATCTCATGTACCGTTAATTATAGCCTATAAGCAAGTGCAATGGCCGCTGGGGCAATTATACATTTGTTGTGAATCAATTATTATTAATTATATATGAAATGCATATATGTCAACATATTAGTCTTTATGCTTTATGTGTATTTAGGTCTTCATGTTTTACATGCAGGGGATAAACGAAATATATATATTTTTTAATTATTTGTCAAATAAAAATATGATTGTCCTGCATAATTATGGCCTATATACTCCAACAGGAGTTCATTATCGGTAGGCCTAATGTAATGTAACGGATAACAACAAATTATATAAATAGCACCCAATTAACTTCCATGTCCTTGAAGTGAATTTATATAGTGTATTCAACACATGCAGCAAACATGATAACTCAAACTTTCTCCCAAATGTAAACTAAACTTTAAAAGCTATCTTAACCTTCCTTCGAAAATAAATTATAGTGTAGTTTATAGGTCTGTTGTAGGACAAAACATTCTCAATGGACCGAGTAGTATAACAACAACAACAACATTGGCAACAACACTCTCACCCATGATTATATTCCTGGATGTTGTTTAGCACGAGGTCTTCAACAGGCGGTCCGGGACCCATAGGGGGTCCTCAGACTGAGATGCTGCAGCTATAGGGGTCGCCAAATCTTTGTATGATAACATGGGGACTTTACTTTATTATTGTTTTAAACGTTATACACTTGAAATCTGATCTCGCAACAATGCATACATGTCTGCGGGGGAACATTAGCCGAAAATAGCAGATCTCCAAGTGTAGTGCCCCTGTAAAGGGAGCAATGTGTAAATACAAATAAACACAAGACGATGTGCTTCTCCTCCAACGCAAACGGCACTTTTATCTCAATTTCAGTTTCAGAAGAACAATAATCAGACAGGTATCATGAATACATCGTTTTACAATCGCAGCAGTATTATGTCACGAGCACTACTGTACTAATCATGTGACCTTTAACCCTGAAATAGCTTTAAACTGTAAATAACATCAATGCATCAAATGCAATATTCTGTTAACATTTCAGTCATTACACACAATGTATAGTAGTAGCATTAGCATCAGTAAATGTTCAGATGAACCCCTAAGTTAATCACACATTCACATAACTTACTCAGAATTACATTCTGTTATGAAGTAAAGGCGCAATGTCACATTAATCAAGAACAGCACCGTATATGCTTAAGCATAGAACTATTACCACAGTAGAAGTGCATCAAAGTGCTTAAATGTAATTATAACCACAATCTGTAACATACACATGAAATACACTGTTGTTCAGTTTTTAACTAACTATAATATAAATGTATTTCTCATTGTACTCTTATATCCTTTTTTAACCATAAGTTATTATTTTACTTTTCAAATAACTCTCTTACTCTTTCAAATGAACTCAGTTGTCCATATTATTTTAGCTGTGACAAATGAAATTATTGATGCATCATGTATTAAACATTCACTATTCACCAATGTATTGCACTTGTTCTATAAACGAAATGATTCAGAAATAAATGTAAACATCATTCTACACAACGTGCATGCGACGCAAACCAGTGTATTGCTACCTAAAATGGCGGAGCCGAGTGTACACCCTGCGTCCCTGAAACAATAATAAACCCCGGCAAGTATTTGGTCTGTATTAAACTCTTAAGTGACTATAACAAACAAAAATACAGTTCACGTCATGCACAGTTCTCAATCAATATGTTCGGTTCATACTTTGAGCCGTCTGACGGCAGTTTTACCTGTAAAGGGAGCAATGTGTAAATACAAATAAACACAAGACGATGTGCTTCTCCTCCAACGCAAACGGCACTGGAGAGGAAACGCGCCAGATCCCAGAACGGAAACACTGTGACAGACCAAATCAATCGATCCCAAACACCATAGTCGATCCTAGAACCATCGATCTATGTGATATTGCAAGCAACACAACAATAAATTCCAATCTACTACATACTCCCCTTCAAAATAAATGTCGTCCCCGACATCAGAACAGCAATAATGCAGCATCAACATTTCTTTTTTTTCTTGTACAGTTTTCTTTTTTTTCTTCCACATGACAATAACTCAATGCTGTAATAACTTGACCTTTCGACCATCTCCGTAACTGGCTTAATCAAAAGTCCATGAATGTACGAAAAGACACTCAGTTGTTTCAACAACAGTTCACGAGTAGTGTGTGTGTATAAGAGTATTCGACTTGATTCAAAGCCCACGAATGTGAGGTGCATATGTTGTATATGGCTTGTAATATGTAGTGAGTGTGTGCATGTCACGTTGTAGTACTCGACTTATTTCAAAGTTCAGGAGCGTAGTGTATGTGTTTGTGGATGTATGTGGCACTCAGCTTATTTCAAAGTCCAGGAGTGTAGTGTATGTGTTTGTGGATGTATGTGGCACTCAGCTTATTTCAAAGTCCAGGAGTGTAGTGTGGAGGTGTATGTGTGGCATTGGGGAAAAGGGGGGATTGGTAACCTTCATTCAGCATCCAGGAACGGTAGACTGGTAGACAAAGGGCTGTCCTGCAGGTATCCACACACCTGCTGCCTGCATGGGTCCATAAAGCCGGGGCACTGGAGGGTACCAGTACATGATGTCGCCTGGAGTTCCAGTAGTATAACAGGCTGGTTGGCCGAGCTGGTCATACGTGAAGACTCTCGTAGCTCGTCTCTCTCTTACTGGTCGCTGATAGTGCTGCGCCTCACTGTTGTCACTTGAAGCAGGTGAGGGTGGTGCTGACAGTCTTTCCTCCATGATAGGCTCTTCTTCACCGTGTATTTCCTCTTGATCTGATGTCTCCTCTTCATCCAGCACGTCCCCTATTTCCTGAGCCTCCTGCTGCGGGGGCATGTCTTGCCGCTGATGCTCAGCATCGTTAACATACTCTCTGTCTGTATCCACAGGTTGCCTCACAGGCAAAGGCTGATCCATTGGCCTGTAGTAGTATCCAAAATCATCGTCGTCACTCACATCATCCTCTTGATCTGTGACTTTCTCGCCTTTACTGGTCTGAGCCGTAGCTTTCCTCTTTGATTTGGCAGGTTGTAGCTGAATCTCTAGAGGCAAGTTATCACATGGCAACAGGAGGTTGCGGTGCAAAATCCTACTTCCTCTTCCATTCCCTTGTTCAGGTACAACTTCATATATGGGCATATCTTTTCCCACCTGACGGATGACTTTGTGGATACTGTCTTCCCAGTGATTTCGCAATTTTCCAGGTCCTCCTCTGGGTGTCATATTCCTTACGAGGACTCTGTCTCCCTCGTGCAATACAGAACTCCTCACCTTGTTGTCATAATTCCGCTTGTTCCTTCCTGCAGTTTTCTGTGCATTTGCAGACGTGATGTCATATGCCTCCTGCATCTGTGCTTTCCATTTTCTCATGTATTCTTTGTGATCTGCAGTCCCTGTCTCAGGAGTCAAGCCAAACAGCAAGTCCACAGGCAATCTTGGAGATCTCCCAAATAGCAAATAGAATGGAGAAAAGCCTGTAACTTCACTTCGGGTGCTGTTGTATGCAAACATAAGTTTGTTCAGTGACTCTTTCCAGTTGGACTTCTGCCTCTCGGTGAGCGTTTTCAGCATTTGCAGGAGAGTCCTGTTCATCCTCTCAACCTGCCCGTTACCTTCAGGGTGATACGGTGTTGTTCTCGAGCCCATCACTCCACAATTCTTCTTTAGCTGTGCCATCAACTGGTTCTCAAATTCGCCTCCCATGTCATGGTGGATCCGCTGGGCAAATCCAAATTTCAGGGCATAATCATTGAATATCTTGTCAGCAACACATTTAGCAGATTTCGTTGTTGTGGCATATGCTTGGGCAAAGCGGGTGTAATGATCAACTATCAACAAAATGTATTCATAGCCACCTTTACATTTGTCTAGATGCAGAAAGTCGATAGATACTAACTCAAATGGCTGTTTTGTGACAATGGAGGTGAGAGGTGCTCTTGTTTCTCTACAGGGCTTCTTCTGTTTAAGACATGCACAACATCGAGACATATAGGTTTCTACCTCTCGCTGCATATGTGGCCAGAAGAAGCGATCCCGCACAAGTGATGTTGTGCGCTCCATACCCTGATGTCCCATGTCGTCATGGAGTTGTCTCAGGACTGTGGTCTTGTACTTTTCCGGTAGAACCAGTTGTGTTCTGGTAGCAGTCTTTCGATGTAGTATGCCATCTCCATCCAAACTGAGTTTATCCCACTCTCTAAGTAGTCGTTTGCTCTGTGCACTGAATGATTTGAGCTCCTGTCCCACAGGTCTTTGATCAGACTGTCTGCAGTCCAACACAGGTCCAATATTCGGGTCGTCCTTCTGTGCCTGACAGATGTCCACTCTTGCGAAGGGTGTAGGTGTCTCCTCTTCTGTTGTTTCACACCCTAGGGCCATCATGCACCATGCTGTTTCAGAGTCTTTTATTTCTATGGCTTGCACTGTAGCTTGTACTGAGAGGGAGGACATTTCCTCTGTACAATTCTCCATCATTTCCTCGATGTCACAGGGCATCCTGGACAGGCCATCGGCGTCACCGTTCTCTCTGCCTGGACGATATTTGATAGTTAGATGGAAATCTGCAAGTTCAGCAACCCACCTGCTTCCTGTGGCGTTCAGCTTGGCTGTGGACAACACGTAGGTAAGTGGATTGTTGTCTGTGTACACAACACAAGATGAGTTCATCAAATAGTCTCTAAAACGGTCTGTCACCGACCACTTCAAGGCTAGAAACTCTAGTTTACCCGAATGAAGGTGGTAATTCTTCTCCGCTTTGGTCAGTGTGCGAGATGCATATGCTATTACACGTAGCTTTCCCTCCTGTTCCTGATACAACACTGCACCTAGGCCCTGGTTTGAGGCGTCGGTGTGCAAGATGAATGACTTGTCGAAGTCCGGGAACCCGAGGATAGGGGGCTCAACTAGATGATCAATCAATATCTCCAATATCTGTTGGTGCTCATCAGTCCAGGTGATTGGTTTATTTGAAGGCGTCCCTCTGTTCTTCACTTTTCCTCTCGTTGTCCTTGTTTTGCTGTTTTTCTGTTTATCTGCTCCAGGTTCCGCTTCAAGCAGAGCATACAGGGGTCCAGCAATACGGGAGAAGTCTCTGATGTACTGGCGGTAGTAACTTAGCAGACCCATTACTGCCCTACACTCACCCACTGTTTTTGGTCTCTTCTCCTTTAATGCTCTCACGGCGAGTGTATCAGCAGGATCCATTTTACTGCCGTCAGCAGACACAATTCGCCCCAAGTAACGGACCTCACGCTTGAATAGTTCACATTTACTGGGCTTTAACTTGATTCCGTGCTGCCGGAGTCGCTGTAGTACTGCTCTCACATCCTGTACATGGTTCTGGAACGATTTACTAAAGCACAAGGTGTCATCTAAGTATGGAATGCATATTTCATCTCTCAAGCCCTCCAGACACTCTTCCATGCAACGCTGGAACGCCGCTGGAGCGTTCATCAGGCCAAAGGGGATTCGAATCCATTCATAAAGACCCCAGGGAGTCACGAAGGCTGTCACATGTCTGCTCTCTTTGGCCATGAAGCCCTGATGATATGCTTTCCCTTGATCTAGAAGTGAGAACCACGAGTTTCCTCCTAGGCCATCCATGATGTCTTGCACTCTGGGAATAGGCTGTCTATCAGGGAGAGTTTTCCTGTTCACTTCACGGAAGTCGATACACAACCGTAAACTCCCGTCTTTCTTTCGAACACAGACGACTGGTGATGCATACGGTGAATTGGACTTCTGGACCCAGCCCTGTGCGATGAGATCGTGTACATAGTCTTTCATCTCCCTGTACAGCGGCTTGGGCACAGACATGTAGGTCTTTGCAACGGGTTCGGTGTCTTTCAGGGAAATGCTGAGTTGCAGTCTTTCAATCTGTCCGATATCATCATCTGTTTTAGAAAATGAGGCAGACTCCTCTCTCAACATCTGGTGAACTATTTCTCTCTCAGGCTCGGTAAGGTGACTCAGACTGACAGGCGGGTTCCATAGGTCATCCGCTTTGTTCTCTTCAACCCTGATGTGACTTATACTAACTGGAGGTGGAGGGCGGGACCCCTCTAGGATGGAAGCGGGGTGCACAGTCTGAATGTTCTGAACAGTTCCAATCACAGTTCTTCCTGTTAACACTATGTCATGGCCTGTGGGGTTCTGCACACTTACAGTGATAGAGGGTCTGTTGTCTTTACTCACCCTGACAAGTGTGTCACAAATTTCCAGTCCCTCTGTCCAGCGGGGGTTGACATCGGGCTCAAAGATGAGTGTGGTATCTTCATGTGGCGGATACATTTGTACGTGACACTCAACTTTGACAGACATGTGTTTAGGTATGTTGATCCATTCCTTCTTTGTCTTCACAGTATATTCACTTCTCTGCTCAACACTTACTTGCTGTACAAAGGCTTGAGCTTGCTCTGGTGCAAGGTTGGTGAATGCTGTCCTCACTGTGTGGCTCAGGCGTTCAGGAGCATTGGACTGTTTCAATTCACTGTCTATAATGAGCTCAATGACATTGGACCCAATGATTGGTCGACCAAGCTTGTTACCCTTCATTACAAGAGTGGGAACAGTAACGGTAGTGGTAGGTGCCCCCCCTGAAGCTAAACTGAAAGTTACCTCCACCCAGCCTACATATGGCATGTTCTCTCCATTAGCTGCAACAATATCTAAAGGGTTTGCCCTGTCCAAAATCTCAGAAATGTCTCTTAGTCTTGTGCGTGGCAGATGTTCTTCTTTCCATAGCTCATCAATGATTGTCACTTGAGAACCTGAGTCCCACAGAGCCTGAACCTCTTGGCCTTGAATGTGACAGTCGATCAGATACTTTTTACCCACTAGTGGAGCTACTTGGCCCTTCCTCTCTCGTCGGGTGGCAGCGTTCATCGTCATACAGGAGAGAGGTGAACAATGTTTTCTGTGCACAGTCCAATAATTAATTTGACAAGGTCTAGAACAGTAGAGGGCCTTTTTACATTTTGCACATTGCTTCATATCTTCGCCCTGTTTTCCACAGTGCACACAGTGCTGGGACATGGTCATGTCACTGGTCACTCCCTGTCCCGTGCGAATGACCTCTGATCGTTTAAAGGCTCACCTCCAAACTGTCCTTGTTGTCCTCTTGCTCGACATCCTGCCAGGTAGTGTTCACTGCTGCCA
Source organism: Protomyctophum bolini (assembly GCF_963924005.1). Classification (NCBI taxonomy): domain Eukaryota; kingdom Metazoa; phylum Chordata; class Actinopteri; order Myctophiformes; family Myctophidae; genus Protomyctophum; species Protomyctophum bolini. The sequence goes on from NC_137883.1 coordinate 29,838,030, forward strand.
CACCGGAAACAATGTGTGCAGTAATCCTCTGTCCCACTCTGTTGACAGCCGAGACATCTTTTCATCCATCCACGGTTTGATGGAAAGCCACGGCCTCCTCGCTGTCCTCCTCGCTGCTGTGGACCATATTGGGAGTTGTATTGGGGCTGTGGTTGTTGTGGGGAATTAGATTGGGGCTGGTTATACTGAGGTTGCCATTGAGGGGTGGACTGTGGCTGCGATTGGCATTGTGCTGGTGTATACTGAGATTGTTGTTGAGGGGGGAACTGGGACTGCTGCATAGACTCTCTCAATTGGGACACTTCAGCTTTAAGATCTTTCAGCACGGCCATCTCAGACCTCATTTCTTCAAGCTGGGCAACTACTGCGGGGGGTAATTTAACTGGGTTCTGTGGAGCAGGTGACTTGTCATTTCTTTCAACAGAAGTGTCACTCGACTGAACTGAATGAATAGTAGTAGGCTTCGACTGTCCTAATAATTTCTTCTTATCCTGCCTCTCTGTCTCATAGGCATATGCAGTGTTCATCCTTTCTAGTAGCAGTTCATCAGAGATGTCAGTCTGTTCCAGATAGGGCTGTAGATCACGCTTGATGCTGTCATTCTGAAGACCAGTTAACACTGTGTGGAGGAACATGTTCTGCACTAGACCTGGGTCATACTTGAGACCTGACTCGGCTTCTTGTGAGGCAAACAATATCTTCTGTCTCAGGTCAAGAGAACGAATGAGGAAGTTCTGTGGTGTTTCTTTGATGCCCTGCACTTCGGATGTCAGCTGCTTGTAGAGATCAGTGGCACTTTTCTCTTGATAATGAGAACGGAGTATTCTTCTGAGTGTGGGGAGAGTTAGGTTAGCTTTCCCCTCTAGATAGCTACGAAGCCCCATGCCAGGACTAATGGCTCTTATCACGGCATCTACTATCTCTAGCTCTGGAACCCCTTTACTTAAACCATGTTCAATTTGACGGGCCAGACTTGAAAAGGTCAGACGGTCTTTCTGCCCTGGCTCTCCGATTTGACCAGCTATTTTAAAATCTTTGTGCCAAGGAGTAGGGGGATAACTGTGGGATGAGCTCTGTGATAACATCCCGCTAGTGGCTGGGGTTTTGACTTCTCTGCTTTCTGACTTCCCTACCTTATTCTGTTTCTGAGTGGCAGCCAGCTGAAGTTCCAAGGCCTCGATCTCTTTCCGTAGTCTTTCCTCCTCTTGTAACTCTGATCCCTGTGTCTGTTGCTGTGCTAGGGTGGCGGCTTCCTGGAGCTCTGTGATTTTGTCTCTAACTGCTAGCATGCCAGCCATACCCTCATCCTCTAGCTCTTCTATCTCCTCTCTCTGGATATAGTCCGAAATCAGCTTGATGAGCGCCCTGCGACTCTTACCAGTCACATGCTCCCTTGCTCCTCCTGCTATTAGTAAGAACTCGCATAGTTCTGCTAGAGTGTCTCTGGGAAGCTCACATAGCTCTCTAATTATTTCGACCTGTAGTTTTTCCACTTCGGATGACGCCATCTTGGTGCAGTGGGTGTGAACCTTCAGATTGATACCTCTTCACCTAGCGGCAGCATAGTAGCAGCTCTCCTGGTATGTAGCAATACCTCAGATAGTCTGCCTTCTGCTCACTGATGATCGGGTTACCACTGTAGCTGGTTCACCACGGTGCTCTCGATGACTAGGTTGATTAGAAGAGATGGGTGACGGCAGGGAACTTCTGTAGCGGATAGAAGTGGACCCACGCTGCACACCATCCCGGACGAGCCCCCAAAATGTAGTGCCCCTGTAAAGGGAGCAATGTGTAAATACAAATAAACACAAGACGATGTGCTTCTCCTCCAACGCAAACGGCACTTTTATCTCAATTTCAGTTTCAGAAGAACAATAATCAGACAGGTATCATGAATACATCGTTTTACAATCGCAGCAGTATTATGTCACGAGCACTACTGTACTAATCATGTGACCTTTAACCCTGAAATAGCTTTAAACTGTAAATAACATCAATGCATCAAATGCAATATTCTGTTAACATTTCAGTCATTACACACAATGTATAGTAGTAGCATTAGCATCAGTAAATGTTCAGATGAACCCCTAAGTTAATCACACATTCACATAACTTACTCAGAATTACATTCTGTTATGAAGTAAAGGCGCAATGTCACATTAATCAAGAACAGCACCGTATATGCTTAAGCATAGAACTATTACCACAGTAGAAGTGCATCAAAGTGCTTAAATGTAATTATAACCACAATCTGTAACATACACATGAAATACACTGTTGTTCAGTTTTTAACTAACTATAATATAAATGTATTTCTCATTGTACTCTTATATCCTTTTTTAACCATAAGTTATTATTTTACTTTTCAAATAACTCTCTTACTCTTTCAAATGAACTCAGTTGTCCATATTATTTTAGCTGTGACAAATGAAATTATTGATGCATCATGTATTAAACATTCACTATTCACCAATGTATTGCACTTGTTCTATAAACGAAATGATTCAGAAATAAATGTAAACATCATTCTACACAACGTGCATGCGACGCAAACCAGTGTATTGCTACCTAAAATGGCGGAGCCGAGTGTACACCCTGCGTCCCTGAAACAATAATAAACCCCGGCAAGTATTTGGTCTGTATTAAACTCTTAAGTGACTATAACAAACAAAAATACAGTTCACGTCATGCACAGTTCTCAATCAATATGTTCGGTTCATACTTTGAGCCGTCTGACGGCAGTTTTACCTGTAAAGGGAGCAATGTGTAAATACAAATAAACACAAGACGATGTGCTTCTCCTCCAACGCAAACGGCACTGGAGAGGAAACGCGCCAGATCCCAGAACGGAAACACTGTGACAGACCAAATCAATCGATCCCAAACACCATAGTCGATCCTAGAACCATCGATCTATGTGATATTGCAAGCAACACAACAATAAATTCCAATCTACTACACAAGCAGTGGTTTGGTGTACAGCCTAGGGGGGAAAAGAGCAGACCAAGTATACGGAGCCAAAGGTCAAGTTTATAAATAAAAGTGTTGAGGGTTTTTAACAGACATAAAATGCCTGAAAATACACATTTAACATTAATCCAATAGCGTTGGTCCCTGCTTCCCCTCTCTCTCTCTCTCTCTCTCTCTCTCTCTCTCTCTCTCTCTCTCTCTCTCTCTCTCTCTCTCTCTCTCTCTCTCTCTCCTTCAAAACGTTGAAGACCCTTGGCCCAAATTGGTTCTCAAAGTGGGGTCTGGGGACCATGGGTCTTTTGAGGTCATGGCCGGGTCTTTTGAGGGTAGTCAAAAGACCCCTGCAGGGTTTTTTTTTTCTGCATGTTGACCACATGCAGAAAAATGTGTTAATCTAATATTTATTTTCTTTCTTAATTCATTTTTGTTGCTGTTGGAAAGTCATGAGTGCAAATCTTTGAGTAACATTTTAACTCAAATCTTTGCTTCTTCACACACGCACACGTGTGTGTGTGTGTGTGTGTGTGTGTGTGTGTGTGTGTGCGCGCGCGTATACTATTCGGCAGCAGCATGTGATTTATAGTGTTGTGGTTTAGTGACCTGCGTGCAGTGTGGCCTGTCAGTTGGCTACTATAGGCTACTATAACTGAGCTGCTGCAATCATCATCATGCTCAAAGAGACCTGAGTGAGAGGATGGATGTTGGATTATTCGTCGTGAAAAAGCCGATATCATATAGCCTACAATCATTTTGATATATAGGCCACAAAAAGTGTCATGTGGCCTATATAAAAAAACATTGTAGGATCATGCATGGGACCCCATTAGCCTACAATGTTTTGTTTTTGATGTTTGTTTTTTTAATTCAGCCATGCACAGCCAATAGGCATATACTGTATATATACATATAGGCTGATAGCCCAACAGAATTGTTGGATAGCCTGCGAGTCGGTGAGAGCCACAAATCGTCCCACAAATCCTATACAGGTGAGTTCATTGAACTCTGCATGGCAACACAACTGAACCAAATGTGCTAACGATGCGCGCACCTCTCACATGTAGACCCGGCCAGCGATGAGAAACAGTGCAATAGTGACGTCAGTCGTCCACCACCGTGCAATATAGTTGCACCGTGAGAGCTTGTAGATCTGATATGGATTCGTGCTAAATTAATCATGACGTCTACGTGAGTGCTTTATAAGTTTATAACTGCAGCCAGGAGCACCTGTATGTGCTATACAGCCAAACAACGTTAAGCCAACATTGCTGAAGTTTTACATTGCATTGTTTACTTTTTTATTTATTTTAAGGCCCCGCGATTTCGTTGTATACTGTATGTCCGATTTAATGATTTATACTTCCTCGCACGTTAGTGTCTAGACGTAGACGCGGCCTACATTGAGTTGTTGGTCTGCACTCTGCAGCACTGCAGTGCACACTCGGGGAAAACGGCCGTTTTCACCAAGCAATAATGCTCTATTATAGAGATACCGGTAGTAACACTTTAAAGTTTTAAACTTTAAAGTCATCTAAACGGTCAAGATTTCAGCAATTGTCCTAATAGTTATATGAATAAAGCCTCTGGCCGTTTTGTCCAAACAGCTACGGTATATCATACAGGAAATAAATGTCTGCTATTTTATTTTCACTCGAAGGTGAAGTATATTATTATTATATGATAGCCTTTGGCAGCAGCCTTAAGTCTAATACTGCATATTGGCTATATAGCCGTAGTGGCGGTAAAACCTATTATTATTTAGCTGTTAGGCTATTCTGAATTTAAAAGATGAGAAACACTGGTGTTTGATATTGATCGATTGATTTATTGATTGAAAAGCAGACTTGCAAATACTGTCATTATACAGCAAAGCAATTAATTGATTATTACTAATAATAATATAAAGCGGAAATATTTCACCGCACCACAAATGCATACAGTAGGCCTACTCAAGTGACATATAGGCCTATATGTAGGCCATACTTTTCCACTACAATTATTTGAAGACTTGTGAGTCGTGACTATATCACAAGTTATAGGCTATATGCTGATTTTGATTCGTATTACAAAACAAACTTTAACCACTTAAACCCCTATTTTATACATTGCATGGTTGGCAGCCTGATATGCTCTGAGACGGGTGCGTATACAGGCAGGGCTCAATGTATTCAGAAAACATGCACAAAGTCTGCACTTGCAATGCGAACACTTTATGACCGAAACGTTGCAGACTTTATACTTGATCAGCCAAAACTTTTTACTCAAGTAAGTTTTAATATAGGGCCATGCCTTTTGTAACGGGGTGCATGTAGGCATAAGCCTATATACATCGAACTTGTAGTCGTGTAGTATTTTATTATATCCTATACTTTTACGAATAGAGCTATATAAGTGAAAAATCGGGCTATATTATATTCTACCTAAAAACGCAGCAGATGATGAACTCATTCATGGTCCAAACAGCCAGGACTTGGCTGCCTGCGTGCAGCTACCTAACTAGCAGGACTTGGCTGCCTGCATGGCTACCTAACTAGCAGGACTTGGCTGCCTGCGTGGCTACCTAACTAGCAGGACTTGGCTGCCTGCGTGGCTACCTAACTAGCAGGACTTGGCTGCCTGCGTGGCTAGCCTCCATGGCTATATTTCCCAATTGAATCAGTCATGTCTCGATTCCTCCCTTGTCCCTATTTAGTCATCCCTCTGACTCTGTCAGTAGCCTGTTTGTGACCTTTATAGAGAGAGAGAGAGAGAGAGAGAGAGAGAGAGAGAGAGAGAGAGTATAGTGTCCACTCCACTGTCCTCTCCCCTTGCGTGTTACATCATCATCACGCAATAAGTGTCCTCTCATGGCCTAGTGAACTGACTGTGAGCTTTTATCCTTACTACTACATAAACACGCACTACACACACACACACACACACACACACACACACACACACACACACACACACACACACACACACACACACACACACACACACACACACACACACACACACACACTAACACACAGGCTACAACCATCCTTTCAGGCTGCTCAGCTCATGCAGGCGAGGCGCTCATGCAAGCGAGGCTGTGACACGCATGCAGTCAGCAGCAGACCGGCACGCACGCACACGCGCGCGCGCACACACACACACACACACACACACACACACACACACGCACACACACCTCGGAAGCACTGGGCCAACATCATCATCATAATCATCATCATCGACAGTCATCGGGATATAGCAGCCCTACTGTGCTACACACAGAAGGGAGTCTGGGATGGAATTTATTATTTAATAGAAATCAAAACTCTTGTAGGCCTATAGGCTTAATTCTGTCTGATAGTGGGATTTAGATTTAGGCACTAATCCTGGCTATAGTGTTTGTCCTGCAGTAACAGAGTCACCCCATGTTTGTCTGAACTATAGCGCGTTAATAAACAGAAACGACACATAGGTCTACATTTTCAGTCTGGACTACACATTTCAGCCAGCCAATCGGGAGAGAGAACCCAACCCAGCATCCTTTCCAACGTCGGGCTTTGGGAAATGACGTCATAATGGTCTCTAGGCCTATATGGACTTTTAAGGCTTAATTGTTTAGAGAGTTATAAGGCTGCAATGTTTGTTTAAAGAAGTGAGGCGCCCCCCCTCAATTCACACGAGTGTGACTTTTTAAATATAATATAGTGCTCTTTGTTTCGCATCACTATAGTTAGCGTGCAGAGTTATCTCTCCTGATTGGTGCCATTTGGTATCCTGACCTGGAAATATATTTACTGTTTAGGCTAGAGTTGCATGGAGAGAGAGAGAGAGAGAGAGAGAGAGAGAGAGAGAGAGAGAGAGAGAGAGAGAGAGAGAGAGAGAGGGGAATTAGGGAATATTGAATGGAACTAACACTTATTTTAATATATATAGCGTGATATATATATCACGCTATTCATCACACATGTAGGTCCTCGGCCCCTATAGCGCCGTGCCTCAGGGCATAAATAACCTGCATGCATTGCGTGCAGATAAGCGGCTCCATAGCTCCTGTTTCATTCGTCTTAATAATGATGCACATGGCATGCATGAGCTAATTTATTTAGCCTACATTTGAGCCTGCACGCGGAGATAATAACACATGTGAGCCTGCCTGGGGCAAACTATATAAGACTATATATCTCATGTTATCTTTAAATTGCAAAACTACTGCAGTGGCGGAGTAACTTTATAGCCTCGTGCACTCACTATACGAGTTGTATAGCCTATACGTATATGTTTATACTTGAGTAAATTGTTTGAGAAGGCTATATGACATATAGTGTATATGTTCGTACGTCTCTTATGTTTTGATGAATTGAAAATGGTGGGCCCTATTTTAAACAAGTGTAATTAATTAATTAATTGTATACTTGAAATGTAGACTATACTGTAATTCTGCAAACTGTTAATCAATCAATCAATCAAAGTCCTACTTTATTTTAGTATTTACTATTTGTTGGCTACCGGGTATTTATGGATTGGATACTATTTTGAAGACAAATATTGCACCTTTTGACTTTTTTTTAGGAGGGCCATTAGCTATATATACATTATAAATGAACGACTTATAAGCCCTCATCCATTGTCATTCCACCATGCATATATATATATTATTGTTGCAATTTGCAAACTAATACGACACCAATGAAAGATTCACGGAGGTCTTGCATGTCTGTTTTCTAAAGATGCACCGTCGCCTGCACTGCACTGCACGCAGCTGTTTGAGATTAGCACCATCCTGTTCAAAACACAGCCCCCTGTCACAACCATAGACTGTAGGTCACAACTCGTAACACCTTGACGTCTACCGTATAGTACCGTGCATATTATGCAGTCCTCAGGGTTCATTTCATTCATTTCACTTGTTCATTTATGCTATATGTTGATGAATTGAATTGGACCACAAACCACAATGGAAACAAGTCCCCGATATACGTTTTAGCCTACATGTCTGACTGTACCTCGTGCTGTTTACATTTCTGACCAATCAATCAATCAATCAATCAATCAATCAATCAATCAATCAATCAATCAATCAAAGAGAGTAGTGTTTCGATAAAAACAAAGGGCCACTAATAGGTTGTTGTTTTTATGTATTGAACTATTAAGAACTTGAAATCTTGGCCGTTTATTTTACAGTTGTGACAGTGTTAATTTAATATTTAAACCTAGCATTGTTCGTGCAGCTTAATACATCCGTTTTGAGGTGCAGATCAAAACATCATCACAACATTTTGAAGTATTGGAGTCGGACGCTCACTATCCCTTCAATGTGTGATGGGTGACTAAATTGCATTCATAAAATACCAAATAATAGGATGACATGACACTATCAGATAATGAAATAATCTGCATGCTCAAAAAGTTTGATGACATGAGTTTACAAATAAAATAGGTATAGCCTCTTTGGTGTAGCCTATAACATTTCAATGGCGTTGCATATACTTATAGTTAATAAGGTTATTTCCAAACAAATTATCTTTTTGAAAAAACGATATTTATTCTTATTGAAAAACAGACTGTGTAAAAATATCACACTTCAGTTACACAATACTTGCCCCCCCCCCCCCCCCAAAAAAATGTACAATGTTTTATTACTGAAATAAACACACAACTGCATATAAATGTCTGACTTTCTTCTGGGTTTTTTCTCAGTACAAAGTACAAATCAAAACAATTAAGAAAAATGTTTTGATTTGCCAATTTAAAAAAAGGAACATTGAGGTGTTTGACGCAAATACATAAGCCTATTTTAAAAACCATGTGATCATTTTAAACCTCATTAAACCCCTGAACCTGAGACGCCATAATAAACAGTGACTGAATGGAATGGTTAAACATTTTGATTCACTCAAAACTCAACATAAATATATATATATTTTTAACAGCATGAATAGGCCATAATAGGCACGAATATGGTTTATTTTGTATGTCCATCATCCTTGCTGTGTGCTATCAAATTAAAAAAAACCATACAAAAATAATCCTACCTTCAAAGAGAGGGACGTTTTTTGTTTTTGTCTCTTGGGCAAAAACTTGTAGTTTTTGAAAAGAAATTAACAGCCGTTGACAAGTCTGTTTGGAAAGTTTTCAACCGCCGTGTGTAAGACAGCTCCCGGTCCATGGATGCTGCCGTTCGGAGGCTGGCTATTGGCCGACGCGGTGGCCAGGGATGGGGGCAACACAGTCCGGTGTGCGGTGGCGGCCGTGGGGCTTAGCGAGCCGCCGATGATACTCTCTATGGAGAAGGGAGAGCGCTGGACGGGCGAGCCGGACTTGCTCTGGATCGTCGTCGGGGCCGTCTGGATGGAGGATGGAAGCGGGGGGTAAAACCTACTCCTTGCCAAGTCCGTGGTGGTGGAGGCTGTGGTGGTGGGCATCAAAGATGGAGCGGGGATAACGGTTCCTCCCGTGTGGTGCGGGTGGTGCGAGTGCCTGGAATGCTGCTGCTGTTGTTGTTGCTGTTGTTGTTGCTGCTGCTGCTGCTGCTGCTGCTGAAACGCGAACAGCGCGGTGGTGTGCGTGTGGGCATGGTAAGACCCGTGGAGCTGGATCCCGTAGCCGCATCCGTACGGGCCGTAGCCGTACGCCGCGGCGGCGGCCGCGGGGATAAAGCCGTTGTGCTCCCGCTGCAGCAGCATCAAGTCCTGCGTCTGCTGCCGCTTGAAGCGCTTCCTCCGGCGCAGGAAGCTGCCGTTGTCGAACATGTCGGCGGACTCCGGGTCCAGGGTCCAGTAGTTGCCCTTGCCCGGGTTGCCCGGCTCCCGGGGAATCTTGACGAAGCAGTCGTTCAGCGACAAGTTGTGTCGGATGGAGTTCTGCCAGGCCGGGAACTTCTCCCGGTAGTACGGGAAGCGGCTGCTGATGAAGTCGCAGATCTCGCTGAGCGTGAGCCGCTTCTTGGGGCTCTGCAGGATGGACATGGTGATCAGGGCGATGTAGGAGTAGGGCGGCTTCACCAGGGTGTTCTTGCCGCTGCTGCTGCCGCCGCCGCTGCTGCCGCCGCCGGCCGCCTTGCCGCCGTACGAGTCCCGGGACGAGGAGCTGGTGGTGTCCAGCAAGCCGGGCGGAGAGCCGGCCAGCAGCATGCCGTCGTCCGCGTACACGGAGCGCGTGATGTGGCCGGAGTCTCCATCGTCCTCCTCGCCCTCGCCGACCACGTCGATGTCGGTCTCCTCCGACAGGATGGAGGCATCGGACATCTCTGAGCTGAGAGTCATGATGGTGGGGCTCTCCTCACCACCAGACCCACCGCGGAGGAAGAGATGCTGCTTTCACGGAGCTATCCCTAACCCTCCTTTCTTTTTTTCTTTTCCTTTTTTTTTTTCTTTTTTTACAAACTCATGGGAGAGAGATGGAGAGAATAGCACGTGGTAGAAGATGATAATTCTCCTATATCGTCCTCACTTTCCACATTTTTTTTGTTTTTGCTTTTCGCCGAAAAAAACATATAATACGGTCATCCGAATGTAGGTATGTCGCTGCGGTGCTGTGTGACATATATACAAACACATATATATATATATATTTGTGCAGGGAAACGTGAAAAGGGATACCTTCTCTTTCCAGACCTGAGTCAATTCGAAGGGCGGATCTTCTGTCTGGCTTTATACCGCCCGGCCAGATCACATGGCGCCGGGACGTCACCGACCGTGCAAAAATGAAAAAATAATAGGAAAAAAAAGCTCTTTGAAAATTAACTGAGTGGTTTTAAGAATGTTGGTGTGGCCCTATGCTTTTTAGTGGTCATCCTGGTACAGTGCACATATGGCTAATCTAAAACCTCCCGGGTTTTTTTTAGGAGGGGGATATACAAAAATAGGTTATGATTAGAAAGGGCCATGGGAACAAACTAAAGCCTGTTACTTGAACCCATACATACATATACATATAATTGACTATATTAATAATTTGTAATTGGATCTGTGTGTGTGTGTGTGTGTGTGTGTGTGTGTGTGTGTGTGTGTGTGTGTGTGTGTGTGTGTGTGTTTGTTTGTATAGGGGGGAGAGAGAGAGGGAGAGACCGCAGGTTATTGTGCATGCGTTTTACTTCTATTATAGCCTATGCAGCTATATAGGCTATATGTGTTGTATTGTATTTGTATTGAGCAAAGATTGATAGTTGAGAGTTGTATTAATAGCCCTATGTATTGCAAATTGTGTGTAACTAGGCTATATTACTCTACACCATGCACCACAGTCAGTTTGCGTGAGTTATACGCAGCTATAACCGCGAGCATTAAGTGTTGTGTAGAGTCAAGTGTTCGCTCCGATGTGTGCTCGCATCGCATCAGACACGCAAAGAGTGAGAGCACGAAAATAAGGAGCTATGCCGTGTAGGCGGCTGTATGCACTTCATGTACAATACAATACAATACAATAATATACAAAAAGGGTTAAATTGACTTCTTGAATGACAAACGTATTGAAATATAGACTTACATTGCCAAAGTATATAGGCAAAACATAGGCCCTACTACATTTTTCGAATTATTGGGCATATATATTTTTTAAAGGGAGCTTTTAAAGAGCTCTATCTTGTAGATTGGCTAGATTGGCTATTTTCGAAGAGTCGAAACATAAGGGTATATATATGCCAAATACTACTTGGCTAAAGCAAATATTCATCCAAATCGGCAAAAGTATATACTAAAGCGGAAGCCGTCAAATAATATATATATAGTGTCGTAAAAAGTATACAATGTTTTCCTATAATATGCATGGCTATAGTGAACTAGAAGTATAAATTAAAATATTATAGGCCTATGCGCAACCGAATTAAAAGTAGGCCGACCTACCTACAGCCTCGCTGCCTGAGCCTAAAGTATATATAGCCTCATATGAGGATATACTTCCATCCGCTGCAGCGCACATGTGTGCAAAGAAACTTGTTAAGTTCAAGGTTTTCTCGCTACACCTGTACCGTTAAAAACCCGCATGGGCTTTTCATTTAACTGTGTATATAATTATTATTTTGTCAAAACCTCTAATTGTTATATACTTTTCATTATTAGAAAGATAATGAATCCCTGCACGGACACGCACACGTACGCGTGCGCGCGCGCGCACACACACACACACACACACACACACACACACACACACACACACACACACACACACACACACACACACACACACACACACACACACACAACCACATTCACTTTCACTTATAGTTCGAACACATGTGCATGAGCTTGTATAGCCTCTATCCCGTCTATTCAATAGACTATTTAATTAATTATTTATTTATTTATATTGTCTACCTTTGTGACACTGTAGTGTGCATGATGTTCTTAATGGATATTCTTAATCCATAAAAAGTTGACATATATGGAGATATGAGTTTTCATATTATGATATGAACAACTGAGGATTTGACTACAGCTGCAACACTTAAAGTGTGTTAATTGTGAAAAACATTTAAATGTATAGCCTTTATGTTTTTTAATATCCACTTGTCACTATTTACATTCAATATTGTATAGCATATAAGAATCATTTAAAGAGTAAAACAAGAACGCATATAATTCAGCATAATTATGGCGAGACTCCATGCATGGTTTAGCTATCAGGATTATAAGTTTTGCAATTGTTTGTAGGCATACCTTTTTTAAGTTTCCTATTTTTTCTCATTGACAAAGAAAAAGCCCTGCTTTTTACATGAAATTTGCATCCAAATAATGTGTTATTAATTATGTTATGCAGGCTTTTAAGTTTACGAGAAATAGCCATATATCTCCCTTTTCTATAAGTGTAAAATGGAGAAACATATATATTGTCCGAATTTAAAGTGTGTTGTTTTTAGCTTGCGTTGCGTGCTTTCTCCTTTCTTCTAAGGAAACGTATAGGGAAATGTTTCTTCTAACAACGATAATGAACAATCACAAGCCTATAGGCCTACGAGGAACTCAGGAACAACAGGTTATGAGAAGTATATAATTAAATATCCATTCTAATTCTGATATAGGCTACTCAAGTCTCAAGTTATCCATGTGCACCCCCATAGGCCACATCCCTGGTCTGAGGGCGGTGGGGAGAACGCCGAAAATAGCCGATCTAGACACCTTGTTGTGGATGTGGCCTCCTGGAAGGATCGGCTATTTTCGGCTTAAAAAACAAACAAAACAACGCATGGTATTGGGTATTTCCCACAAGGCTTCGGCTAAGATATTTGGGTGGAAAAAATGAGCGGGCCAAGTAGACCTACAAAGCCAACTCAGGTCAAGTTGGCCGGTGAATGCTTTTCATATCGGATTGTTGCCTCCTGTTAACTTTTGAAAAGCCACCATTTACATAAATAGCTCCATCTAGCGTTCGACGTGTTTCCTGCAGGCCCTATAAGGATGATTGATTGATATCGAGGCCTCTTTTAAAGTCAAAGTTCTTAGTTTGCTCTTAGTTATAATTCATGAAGTTATATATTGTTATGATGTGTCGACCTATATGTATAGGCCTACTTATTGTAGGCCTACTTAAAATAATGAGCTTAGCCTATTCATGTTATAGGTCACATTAAAAAACAACACCTTTGGCTTTATAATCCAACACAGTCTATTGTCGTAAGGTATAGTTTCCAGTGCCACTAAGCACAATAGCAATAAAATGTGTCAACAAACAGCATTTTTAAATTAGCAGCCTATACATAAATGGAAAATATACGCCAGACATTTATTTCAGCAGCTATATCAATATCCTTGATTAGTCTAAATTGAGAAAAAAAATATATATATACCCAAAGGCTTTTTACAACTATTTTTAACAGGCTATTATAGTGGCCTGCATGTTATTATATATTTAAATCAACTGCTCTAAATCTTGAACAGTAAACAATTCCGTTTCGTTTTAGAGTTGCTCCCAATGTGGGACTTATTAAGTCACTATAGAGTGTAAACTTTTATAGATTTTTTTTATAAATCTTTTCAAGCTGCCCATTTTTATTCCATTTAATCGAATCATTGTGACATTAATTGTTCCCATAAAAGGAAAATAAACAGCCGTGATATCTCGGCCACTAAAATTGTGGAGTTTGAACATTTTATTATTATTTATTATTGTTGATGTATAGAAAGGTTTATTTTATATACTGTTTATCAACCTCTGGTCCGGGGACCCCCCAAATGGACCCTTTAAGGGTCTTTAACTCTGAGACTTTTTTTTAATCCAATTGTTTGACGGCTTTATTACTACTAGTTATTTTTGCAGATTTGGATAATTAAGGCAAAACAATAACCAAGCCTTATTTCAAAATATCAGACCTACAAGCTCACAGTGCTGAGTGCTTCCTCATGCGTTGTGAGCTTGTAAATCCGCTATTCTCAAAAGATTTCAGGAGCGTGGAATGAAACCCGTACGTACGGGTCTGTTTGGTTTTATTCCACGCTCTCATGAGTTAAAGATCTATAAGGGTCCATTTGGTTAACCAACTCTCCATCATTTAGCTGGGGACTCCTACATGGAAGTTGGAACTCCCTCAAGGACCACTGGTGGTCCCCGGACCACTGGTGGTCCCCGGACCACTGGTTCAAAACCACTGGCACTGCTATAGAGCGCCGAAGTCCTGCCGTCACTCGCTCATCCCCCTCAGTTCCCCTGGCTCACGGAAGTAATTTCTCTAATATGGAGAATAACATGGGGCTCATCTTAAAATCGTCTCATTATAAGCATTGTGGTCCAAAAGTAAACAAGCTGTCTCTGCGTTATTGTCCAGGGAGGTGTCTCTGTATCGTTTGCAACAGTCAGTCACTGATATTATGATAGTCTGTTTCTAGCGAAAATCGAACTAATTCAGCAGCAGTAACAATAGCATTTTTGAGGCGATCTAAAATCCCCCTATGGGGATTACAAGGCAAATGAAAAGCACATGAACCCGTGGATTTGTGACCCTCTACCGATATTGACGTCAGACTTCGGTGCTCTATAGAGTGTTTATTCAGTAACAGGAGTCTCCAAGTCTCTCCAGCTTTTTATTAAACAGAAAATGCATGTTCAGGTCGGGGATTAATACCAATTTTAAGTAAGTGACGACACAACGAAATGAGCAAACAAAATTGGAACTGGAACACTATAAGAAAGTAATTAATCACCTACCTGAAAATGTTTTGATTGTTAATGAGCTGCAGAGCCTGTTACAAACACTACATCAGGGTTCCCCAGTTCCCCTGGAAGAAGTTTTTTCTTTATTTTTTTGGAGGGGTCCCAGATATAAATGGGGGTCAGTAGCCTATGCATGTCAAACTGGGCATCCTTTTCAAATGGGGTCTTGCCCTGAAAATTAATTTTCACGTCAAGACCTCGACCTCGCGCGTGCGGACTCGGCCCCCAGCCTGGTACGCCAGTCAAAATATGGCCCTTGAGGAAAATGTATTGGGGAGCCCTGCACTATAGCAATGATTACTATCAGAATGTAGTGATTCAAACCTTTTAACTCTTTTGTTTGTTTGTTTTAACCAAAAGAATATCACTTACCACCTACCCTTTATAAGCGATTCCCAAGCCACGTGTCTTCAGAACCCCCCCGTCCACAAAAAAATTACTGATTTGATTGGGCGGTGTGGCGCGGAGGGAGGGAGGGAGGGAGGGAGCGAGCGCGAAGGCGGCCGCTTGCTTCAATTAAAGGGACACTTCACCCTTTTTGCAAAAAAATATATGTTAATGACGTTTAGAAGCTTTAGATCACTTTCCTGGGGGTATTTCTGTGTGTAATATGTGGTTTTAGATATTTTAGATTGTAGCAGTGAGCCTGTTGTCTCTGATGTCATGGACACTGGTCTCACTACCTTCCTGGACTACAATTCCCATAATTCTTTGGTGCACTGCTCCTCCTTGTGGATAGTGGGGAGAGCTGTCCTATTGAGACAACAGTAGTCCAGGAAGGAAGTGAGCCCAGTGTCCATGACATCAGAGACAACAGGCTCACTGCTACAATCTAAAATATCTAAAACCACATATTACACACATAAAGACCCCCAGGAAAGTGTTCTAAAGCTTCTAAACGTCATTAACATATACTATTTTGCAAAAAGGGTGAAGTGTCCCTTTAAGGTTCCCCAATTAATTTTCCTCAAGGGCCATATTTTGACTATGGCACCAGGCTGGGGGCCGAGTCCGCGCGCGAGGTTGAGGTCTTGCCCTGAAAATGAATTTTCAGGGCAAGACCCCATTTGAAAAGGATGCCCACTTTGACATGCATAGGCTACTGACCCCCATTTAATGCCATTTATATCTAAAAAAAAGGCCCAGGCCGCAAATGGCTCGCGGGCCGCCTATTGGGGAACCCTAACCTATTCCTCATCTTGAAGCATATAGGTTCACGCAGGCCTTGTTTTTCCCCAAGTGATTTAAAATTCCTGCGTTTGTCGTTGGAAAAACGTGCTCATCATAAGCTGGACAATGAGTGGACAAATTGGCGTGGGAATCGCTTGGCCCGCTCGACCATTATTCTTTTATTTAGTATAAGTTGGCAACTCTTGCGTTGTATACAGTGTGAGTTATAGTTACTGGTATGTTTTTCATAGTGTCTTTGTTATGGCTGTACAGTTATCTTATTATGCTACAGTTATTGTTTTATAGCGGTCATTGTGTCCGTTATGTAACCGAGTATGAGAACAAATGAAATGGAAGCGTTATTGTTTTGTTTTATGTATGTATGTAGGCTATGTAGTGTACGCAAGCTCACAGCGCCTAGCCGACTGAACTGTATGTGATGGAGACCTGCAGTGTCTCTTATAGTCTCTTAGTTTTAATTTAAATGTACAGTCGATTTAGTCGTCTTGATGCCTGATTTTACACTTGCTGAAAATAGCCGATCTACAAGCTCACAAAGCGTCGCGCTGCGACACGTTGTGAGCTTGTAGATCTGCTACAAGCTCACAACCAGTGTAAAAAGGGGTCTGTGAGTAGGCTACAGCTGAATCCAGACTGAAGCGTGTTCTGGACCTGATCATCGTCCCTGCATGTGAACGGAGTTCTGCTCTCTGTGCGGTGGTTTTACACATACTGAGCGGTTCTGCCCTCCTGTCCTCTCCTGTTGATGAAGTCCACAGGGTTAACCCTGACTGCAGGAGGCCTGTGGACGGATGTGTGTTTGGAGAGACGGAACGGAGCCGCCAGTCGTTGTAACGCGCGGCCCAGAGCTGAGCGGGCCCAGAGCTGAGCGGGCCCAGAGCTGAGTGGGCCCAGAGCTGACCGGGCCCAGAGCTGACCGGGCCCAGAGCTGAGTGGGCCCAGAGCTGACCGGGCCCAGAGCTGAGTGGGCCCTAACCGGGCGATGAGCAGCTTACGGTTACACTTCACACTGCTTTCAGATATGCTTCTGTGTTTTTCCACTGAACTTATTTCTGCTTGTGTCGTTTCATTCTCTGAGCATTAAATGTGTGACAAATGCACATAATGTTTTGGTATTTATTTGATTGCTATATGCATGTTATTATTACGTACGGTACGTGTGATGTATGTACATGTGGAGTTTTTTTGATTGATTGAAATATTTATTAACAGTTTGCAGAATGACAGTAGGCCTACATTTCAAGCACAAACGCAATACAAAGACTGTTAACTGTGAGTGGACGACCCAATGAAGCATTACACTTGTTTACAACAGGGTCCACCATGTTCAATTCATCAAAACATTTAAGCTAAATTCCAATACCCAAAATCTCGGGCACTCGCTCACTCCCACTCGGTCACTCGGGGTCATTCCATCGTGACCCGGAAATGGTTAACGTTCCGATTGTTAAAGTGCTCCATCGAGGAGGAGAGGAGAGTCGAGTGGAGGAGCCGAGTGGGCTCGAGGAGACCGCATATAGCGAGTGTACATCGGGTGCAGGCTCGGTGGGGTATTTTGTCTCCTCGCAGCGGATTTCCGCATCACGTGTACATTTTTTCCTTCTCCAGTGACATAAGTCTGCCTCCTCCACGTGTGGCACAGAAAACACTGCTTGAAACCCGATACATGCACCCCCCCCCCCCCCCCACCCATCTACCGGCCGGCTGAGTGTGCGCATCCTGGCGCTTATTCACTATTTCAGGAATAAATAGCCTTGCCTTGCACATGTTACCAATACATACACATTGGCCTCGGTTACATGCACAAGATGATGAATTGTCTATTCTGTAGACTGTACTGCTCTGTTCGGAGTTCCAGTGATCCAGCTGTGTGACACTGTATTGTTCCACCACTTTTCCTTTGGCAATGTAAACGTATGTTTTCCCATGCCAATAAAGCCCTTTGAATTGAATTGAATTGATACACGTCATTAGTGATCGCGGAATGTGCCGTCGCTTTGAAATGACAGCGTAGTACTTTCCGATTATAGAGGAAAATTCGACCACCACTCTGTCCTCGCATCGAATCCTCTCCTCCTCCTCTCCTCCTCGCTGGGGGCGGAGCCGAGGAGCGAGTGGAGGACGCGAGGAGAGTGAGCGAGTGTGAAAGTTGCGGTATTGGAATTTAGCTTTAGAGACGTACAAATAGACAATTCTATATAGTCACATGGGCGTCAGTTCCCAATGGCAAAACAGACACGTGTGTCACGTGACACGGGCTTTCTGGGTATTGTAGTTGGAAATTGGAATATAACCTCAGGATTTTAACCAGGGTCCGGTAGATGATTAATCTACCGGTTTTAATAAAAAAAACAATTTCACGAATTTTTGCGTGAATGCCCTCGAACGGAATCTAATCACTTCACGCATTTTTTTCGTGATTGCCCTTCTAAGGGTTCTAATTACGATCTGCATCGTTTGATCTCGATCATGTACATCATGTACATGTGGCCTACATTGTTTTGATTGTATTGTTCCACTTTTTTTGTTATCTCATGCCAATAAGCCAGATTCTAATTCAATTGAAAAGTAGTACATTCTATAACCGACTCCTAACTTTTTAGGTTGGTGACGCGAGGTTACCTCCCTCCTAGTCCTATAGGAAAACTGACTGCTCAGATCATTACGTAGTGTTCTTTTTTGCTGGCCTATGTCAGCAAAGGGTTGTGCAATAAGTGGGTTTACTAGGCCAAATCTACTGCAGGCTGACTGGCTGAGGTATGAACATGTTTCTCAAAACAAAATATAAACATTGATTGGTTGATTTATTAACAGCTGCAGAATGGGTACATTTCAAACGAAAGCACAACTCAATACATTTTTTTTACTGTGGACTACACCATAAGAAAGCATTACACTTGTTTACAACAGGGTCCACCATTTTCAATTAATCAGAACATTTATATTATATAATATTCTTCTATATAAAAAAAAAAACAGGAAATCATCATATAAGGCAGATAGAACATTTTTGTTCTGTCTTTAGATTTGATTTCTTAAAACCAATTGTGTAACTTTGTTTCCATAAGTGCCCTATAAATAAAGTGTATTATTATTTTATTATTAGCATATTCTTTTTGCGTGACGACGTGCGCAAACGTGAGCTCTCGGCGCGCGCGCAAAAGTGCAAACAAACGCCGCCGCCATTCTTCTTCTGGACAACGAGCGAAGAGAGAGAAAACTGGACAGCAGCCACTTTAAGTTAGCTTAGTGTAACAGAGTTAAATAGTTAGTTAAATTGAGTTGTTCATTTGCCCACTATTGAGCAGTACAAGACATCGTTTTGTTGTTCAAATTAAGATATATAGCACTTGGTTCACTGCATATCACACTTGTATATGTCCTAGTGGTGTTTCCGTAGCTGCCGCTCTGTATGTCCTAGTGGTGTTACCGTAGCTACCTCAGTGGATTCCGTGCTCCTCTGAGGTGAGAGGGTTTCTTTGAAAACACTGATATTATTTTATGTTTTTGTTATGAAAGAGTGTTCATTTCAGCTGTAAATTGAAGCATACAGTGTCTAATATACATATGGCGTTGGGTCATTATGATAATCTTTGTCTGAGTGCAATGAATCTTTTTATAAACGGCTTTTGATTTATCACGGGGACTAGTGATGACGTCATACAGTGTTAGTCTTTTTGCGCGAAAATAAAGTGAGTTGACGTTTTTGTGTTGTGTTGCCCACAGACAGTCTGAGGCTATGCAGTGGACCAGTTCCAACAACAAATGTGTTTTATTTGTCTGTTCTTACAGAATTAAGCAATATTACACGAGAGGGTGTGGGTTAACGTGATTATTGCCACGACAGTGATGCGGTCAGGAACGAGACGGAGTCGAGTTCCGCAAGCATCACTGAAGTGGCAATAATCACGTTAACCCACACCCTCGAGTGTAATATTGCAATTCTACCACAGTTACCCTTAAAACTATTAAAATCGCTGAAAGAATATATTTTTTTAATGACAGATGTAGTCACTACGACCACAACCTTCCCAAGAAACTAGCTAGCCTAGCCACCGAGTTTGCTAGCGCTCTGGGAGAACATAGCAGCTGAATTCTTTGTTTTGATTAGGTGGTGAACAGTGCTGGTTTAACCCACGGCTAGAAGGCTGTTTCAACCAATTAGATTGCTTCCTCGAAACGACCTGTGGTAGAATAAACTATCATCTGAAGTTCCTGTCCGTGTCTTTGACTACTAAAAGAAGTCCGTTACATTAGCAGGCTAATGTTCGTCGCTGTTTGTTGTTTTTGTGCCCAAGAAGACCCCCAGGAAGAAGCAGTGTGAGTGGGCTTTCGCCAGAAGAGGTCCTATCCCACCTCCACTCAGCAGCCTCCAGCAACAGCGACAGCGGCAGATAGACTCTCTCAAAGCGGCTCTCACCCCAGGTACATTGACACGCTGCAAGGCTGGAAGCATAGTGGACGGGTTAGCTTAGCTACACACACACACACACACACAACCACATTCACTTTCACTTATAGTTCGAACACATGTGCATGAGCTTGTATAGCCTCTATCCCGTCTATTCAATAGACTATTTAATTAATTATTTATTTATTTATATTGTCTACCTTTGTGACACTGTAGTGTGCATGATGTTCTTAATGGATATTCTTAATCCATAAAAAGTTGACATATATGGAGATATGAGTTTTCATATTATGATATGAACAACTGAGGATTTGACTACAGCTGCAACACTTAAAGTGTGTTAATTGTGAAAAACATTTAAATGTATAGCCTTTATGTTTTTTAATATCCACTTGTCACTATTTACATTCAATATTGTATAGCATATAAGAATCATTTAAAG
Organism: Protomyctophum bolini; assembly: GCF_963924005.1. Classification (NCBI taxonomy): domain Eukaryota; kingdom Metazoa; phylum Chordata; class Actinopteri; order Myctophiformes; family Myctophidae; genus Protomyctophum; species Protomyctophum bolini. The sequence goes on from NC_137883.1 coordinate 29,859,161, forward strand.
AGTAAAACAAGAACGCATATAATTCAGCATAATTATGGCGAGACTCCATGCATGGTTTAGCTATCAGGATTATAAATTTTGCAATTGTTTGTAGGCATACCTTTTTTTAAGTTTCCTATTTTTTCTCATTGACAAAGAAAAAGCCCTGCTTTTTACATGAAATTTGCATCCAAATAATGTGTTATTATGTTATGCAGGCTTTTAAGTTTACGAGAAATAGCCATATATCTCCCTTTTCTATAAGTGTAAAATGGAGAAACATATATATTGTCCGAATTTAAAGTGTGTTGTTTTTAGCTTGCGTTGCGTGCTTTCTCCTTTCTTCTAAGGAAACGTATAGGGAAATGTTTCTTCTAACAACGATAATGAACAATCACAAGCCTATAGGCCTACGAGGAACTCAGGAACAACAGGTCATGAGAAGTATATAATTAAATATCCATTCTAATTCTGATATAGGCTACTCAAGTCTCAAGTTATCCATGTGCACCCCCATAGGCCACATCCCTGGTCTGAGGGCGGTGGGGAGAACGCCGAAAATAGCCGATCTAGACACCTTGTTGTGGATGTGGCCTCCTGGAAGGATCGGCTATTTTCGGCTTAAAAAACAAACAAAACAACGCATGGTATTGGGTATTTCCCACAAGGCTTCGGCTAAGATATTTGGGTGGAAAAAATGAGCGGGCCAAGTAGACCTACAAAGCCAACTCAGGTCAAGTTGGCCGGTGAATGCTTTTCATATCGGATTGTTGCCTCCTGTTAACTTTTGAAAAGCCACCATTTACATAAATAGCTCCATCTAGCGTTCGACGTGTTTCCTGCAGGCCCTATAAGGATGATTGATTGATATCGAGGCCTCTTTTAAAGTCAAAGTTCTTAGTTTGCTCTTAGTTATAATTCATGAAGTTATATATTGTTATGATGTGTCGACCTATATGTATAGGCCTACTTATTGTAGGCCTACTTAAAATAATGAGCTTAGCCTATTCATGTTATAGGTCACATTAAAAAACAACACCTTTGGCTTTATAATCCAACACAGTCTATTGTCGTAAGGTATAGTTTCCAGTGCCACTAAGCAAAATAGCAATAAAATGTGTCAACAAACAGCATTTTTAAATTAGCAGCCTATACATAAATGGAAAATATACGCCAGACATTTATTTCAGCAGCTATATCAATATCCTTGATTAGTCTAAATTGAGAAAAAAAAATATATATATACCCAAAGGCTTTTTACAACTATTATTTTTGTTGGCTATTATAGTGGCCTGCATGTTATTATATATTTAAATCAACTGCTCTAAATCTTGAACAGTAAACAATTCCGTTTCGTTTTAGAGTTGCTCCCAATGTGGGACTTATTAAGTCACTATAGAGTGTAAACTTTTATAGATTTTTTTTATAAATCTTTTCAAGCTGCCCATTTTTATTCCATTTAATCGAATCATTGTGACATTAATTGTTCCCATAAAAGGAAAATAAACAGCCGTGATATCTCGGCCACTAAAATTGTGGAGTTTGAACATTTTATTATTATTTATTATTGTTGATGTATAGAAAGGTTTATTTTATATACTGTTTATCAACCTCTGGTCCGGGGACCCCCCAAATGGACCCTTTAAGGGTCTTTAACTCTGAGACTTTTTTTTAATCCAATTGTTTGACGGCTTTATTACTACTAGTTATTTTTGCAGATTTGGATAATTAAGGCAAAACAATAACCAAGCCTTATTTCAAAATATCAGACCTACAAGCTCACAGTGCTGAGTGCTTCCTCATGCGTTGTGAGCTTGTAAATCCGCTATTCTCAAAAGATTTCAGGAGCGTGGAATGAAACCCGTACGTACGGGTCTGTTTGGTTTTATTCCACGCTCTCATGAGTTAAAGATCTATAAGGGTCCATTTGGTTAACCAACTCTCCATCATTTAGCTGGGGACTCCTACATGGAAGTTGGAACTCCCTCAAGGACCACTGGTGGTCCCCGGACCACTGGTTGAAAACCACTGGCACTGCTATAGAGCGCCGAAGTCCTGCCGTCACTCGCTCATCCCCCTCAGTTCCCCTGGCTCACGGAAGTAATTTCTCTAATATGGAGAATAACATGGGGCTCATCTTAAAATCGTCTCATTATAAGCATTGTGGTCCAAAAGTAAACAAGCTGTCTCTGCGTTATTGTCCAGGGAGGTGTCTCTGTATCGTTTGCAACAGTCAGTCACTGATATTATGATAGTCTGTTTCTAGCGAAAATCGAACTAATTCAGCAGCAGTAACAATAGCATTTTTGAGGCGATCTAAAATCCCCCTATGGGGATTACAAGGCAAATGAAAAGCACATGAACCCGTGGATTTGTGACCCTCTACCGATATTGACGTCAGACTTCGGTGCTCTATAGAGTGTTTATTCAGTAACAGGAGTCTCCAAGTCTCTCCAGCTTTTTATTAAACAGAAAATGCATGTTCAGGTCGGGGATTAATACCAATTTTAAGTAAGTGACGACACAACGAAATGAGCAAACAAAATTGGAACTGGAACACTATAAGAAAGTAATTAATCACCTACCTGAAAATGTTTTGATTGTTAATGAGCTGCAGAGCCTGTTACAAACACTACATCAGGGTTCCCCAGTTCCCCTGGAAGAAGTTTTTTCTTTATTTTTTTGGAGGGGTCCCAGATATAAATGGGGGTCAGTAGCCTATGCATGTCAAACTGGGCATCCTTTTCAAATGGGGTCTTGCCCTGAAAATTAATTTTCACGTCAAGACCTCGACCTCGCGCGTGCGGACTCGGCCCCCAGCCTGGTACGCCAGTCAAAATATGGCCCTTGAGGAAAATGTATTGGGGAGCCCTGCACTATAGCAATGATTACTATCAGAATGTAGTGATTTAAACCTTTTAACTCTTTTGTTTGTTTGTTTTAACCAAAAGAATATCACTTACCACCTACCCTTTATAAGCGATTCCCAAGCCACGTGTCTTCAGAACCCCCCCGTCCACAAAAAAATTACTGATTTGATTGGGTGGTGTGGCGCGGAGGGAGGGAGGGAGGGAGGGAGGGAGGGAGGGAGCGAGCGCGAAGGCGGCCGCTTGCTTCAATTAAAGGGACACTTCACCCTTTTTGCAAAAAAATATATGTTAATGACGTTTAGAAGCTTTAGATCACTTTCCTGGGGGTATTTCTGTGTGTAATATGTGGTTTTAGATATTTTAGATTGTAGCAGTGAGCCTGTTGTCTCTGATGTCATGGACACTGGTCTCACTACCTTCCTGGACTACAATTCCCATAATTCTTTGGTGCACTGCTCCTCCTTGTGGATAGGGGGGAGAGCTGTCCTATTGAGACAACAGTAGTCCAGGAAGGAAGTGAGCCCAGTGTCCATGACATCAGAGACAACAGGCTCACTGCTACAATCTAAAATATCTAAAACCACATATTACACACATAAAGACCCCCAGGAAAGTGTTCTAAAGCTTCTAAACGTCATTAACATATACTATTTTGCAAAAAGGGTGAAGTGTCCCTTTAAGGTTCCCCAATTAATTTTCCTCAAGGGCCATATTTTGACTATGGCACCAGGCTGGGGGCCGAGTCCGCGCGCGAGGTTGAGGTCTTGCCCTGAAAATGAATTTTCAGGGCAAGACCCCATTTGAAAAGGATGCCCACTTTGACATGCATAGGCTACTGACCCCCATTTAATGCCATTTATATCTAAAAAAAGGCCCAGGCCGCAAATGGCTCGCGGGCCGCCTATTGGGGAACCCTAACCTATTCCTCATCTTGAAGCATATAGGTTCACGCAGGCCTTGTTTTTCCCCAAGTGATTTAAAATTCCTGCGTTTGTCGTTGGAAAAACGTGCTCATCATAAGCTGGACAATGAGTGGACAAATTGGCGTGGGAATCGCTTGGCCCGCTCGACCATTATTCTTTTATTTAGTATAAGTTGGCAACTCTTGCGTTGTATACAGTGTGAGTTATAGTTACTGGTATGTTTTTCATAGTGTCTTTGTTATGGCTGTACAGTTATCTTATTATGCTACAGTTATTGTTTTATAGCGGTCATTGTGTCCGTTATGTAACCGAGTATGAGAACAAATGAAATGGAAGCGTTATTGTTTTGTTTTATGTATGTATGTATGTAGTGTACGCAAGCTCACAGCGCCTAGCCGACTGAACTGTATGTGATGGAGACCAGTGTCTCTTATAGTCTCTTAGTTTTAATTTAAATGTACAGTCGATTTAGTCGTCTTGATGCCTGATTTTACACTTGCTGAAAATAGCCGATCTACAAGCTCACAAAGCGTCGCGCTGCGACACGTTGTGAGCTTGTAGATCTGCTACAAGCTCACAACCAGTGTAAAAAGGGGTCTGTGAGTAGGCTACAGCTGAATCCAGACTGAAGCGTGTTCTGGACCTGATCATCGTCCCTGCATGTGAACGGAGTTCTGCTCTCTGTGCGGTGGTTTTACACATACTGAGCGGTTCTGCCCTCCTGTCCTCTCCTGTTGATGAAGTCCACAGGGTTAACCCTGACTGCAGGAGGCCTGTGGACGGATGTGTGTTTGGAGAGACGGAACGGAGCCGCCAGTCGTTGTAACGCGCGGCCCAGAGCTGAGCGGGCCCAGAGCTGAGCGGGCCCAGAGCTGAGTGGGCCCAGAGCTGACCGGGCCCAGAGCTGACCGGGCCCAGAGCTGAGTGGGCCCAGAGCTGACCGGGCCCAGAGCTGAGTGGGCCCTAACCGGGCGATGAGCAGCTTACGGTTACACTTCACACTGCTTTCAGATATGCTTCTGTGTTTTTCCACTGAACTTATTTCTGCTTGTGTCGTTTCATTCTCTGAGCATTAAATGTGTGACAAATGCACATAATGTTTTGGTATTTATTTGATTGCTATATGCATGTTATTATTACGTACGGTACGTGTGATGTATGTACATGTGGAGTTTTTTTGATTGATTGAAATATTTATTAACAGTTTGCAGAATGACAGTAGGCCTACATTTCAAGCACAAACGCAATACAAAGACTGTTAACTGTGAGTGGACGACCCAATGAAGCATTACACTTGTTTACAACAGGGTCCACCATGTTCAATTCATCAAAACATTTAAGCTAAATTCCAATACCCAAAATCTCGGGCACTCGCTCACTCCCACTCGGTCACTCGGGGTCATTCCATCGTGACCCGGAAATGGTTAACGTTCCGATTGTTAAAGTGCTCCATCGAGGAGGAGAGGAGAGTCGAGTGGAGGAGCCGAGTGGGCTCGAGGAGACCGCATATAGCGAGTGTACATCGGGTGCAGGCTCGGTGGGGTATTTTGTCTCCTCGCAGCGGATTTCCGCATCACGTGTACATTTTTTCCTTCTCCAGTGACATAAGTCTGCCTCCTCCACGTGTGGCACAGAAAACACTGCTTGAAACCCGATACATGCACCCCCCCCCCCCCCCCCCCCCCATCTACCGGCCGGCTGAGTGTGCGCATCCTGGCGCTTATTCACTATTTCAGGAATAAATAGCCTTGCCTTGCACATGTTACCAATACATACACATTGGCCTCGGTTACATGCACAAGATGATGAATTGTCTATTCTGTAGACTGTACTGCTCTGTTCGGAGTTCCAGTGATCCAGCTGTGTGACACTGTATTGTTCCACCACTTTTCCTTTGGCAATGTAAACGTATGTTTTCCCATGCCAATAAAGCCCTTTGAATTGAATTGAATTGATACACGTCATTAGTGATCGCGGAATGTGCCGTCGCTTTGAAATGACAGCGTAGTACTTTCCGATTATAGAGGAAAATTCGACCACCACTCTGTCCTCGCATCGAATCCTCTCCTCCTCCTCTCCTCCTCGCTGGGGGCGGAGCCGAGGAGCGAGTGGAGGACGCGAGGAGAGTGAGGGAGTGTGAAAGTTGCGGTATTGGAATTTAGCTTTAGAGACGTACAAATAGACACTTCTATATAGTCACATGGGCGTCAGTTCCCAATGGCAAAACAGACACGTGTGTCACGTGACACGGGCTTTCTGGGTATTGTAGTTGGAAATTGGAATATAACCTCAGGATTTTAACCAGGGTCCGGTAGATGATTAATCTACCGGTTTTAATAAAAAAAACAATTTCACGAATTTTTGCGTGAATGCCCTCGAACGGAATCTAATCACTTCACGCATTTTTTTCGTGATTGCCCTTCTAAGGGTTCTAATTACGATCTGCATCGTTTGATCTCGATCATGTACATCATGTACATGTGGCCTACATTGTTTTGATTGTATTGTTCCACTTTTTTTGTTATCTCATGCCAATAAGCCAGATTCTAATTGAATTGAAAAGTAGTACATTCTATAACCGACTCCTAACTTTTTAGGTTGGTGACGCGAGGTTACCTCCCTCCTAGTCCTATAGGAAAACTGACTGCTCAGATCATTACGTAGTGTTCTTTTTTGCTGGCCTATGTCAGCAAAGGGTTGTGCAATAAGTGGGTTTACTAGGCCAAATCTACTGCAGGCTGACTGGCTGAGGTATGAACATGTTTCTCAAAACAAAATATAAACATTGATTGGTTGATTTATTAACAGCTGCAGAATGGGTACATTTCAAACGAAAGCACAACTCAATAATTTTTTTTTACTGTGGACTACACCATAAGAAAGCATTACACTTGTTTACAACAGGGTCCACCATTTTCAATTAATCAGAACATTTATATTATATAATATTCTTCTATATAAAAAAAAAAACAGGAAATCATCATATAAGGCAGATAGAACATTTTTGTTCTGTCTTTAGATTTGATTTCTTAAAACCAATTGTGTAACTTTGTTTCCATAAGTGCCCTATAAATAAAGTGTATTATTATTTTATTATTAGCATATTCTTTTTGCGTGACGACGTGCGCAAACGTGAGCTCTCGGCGCGCGCGCAAAAGTGCAAACAAACGCCGCCGCCATTCTTCTTCTGGACAACGAGCGAAGAGAGAGAAAACTGGACAGCAGCCACTTTAAGTTAGCTTAGTGTAACAGAGTTAAATAGTTAGTTAAATTGAGTTGTTCATTTGCCCACTATTGAGCAGTACAAGACATCGTTTTGTTGTTCAAATTAAGATATATAGCACTTGGTTCACTGCATATCACACTTGTATATGTCCTAGTGGTGTTTCCGTAGCTGCCGCTCTGTATGTCCTAGTGGTGTTACCGTAGCTACCTCAGTGGATTCCGTGCTCCTCTGAGGTGAGAGGGTTCTTTGAAAACACTGTGATATTATTTTATGTTTTTGTTATGAAAGAGTGTTCATTTCAGCTGTAAATTGAAGCATACAGTGTCTAATATACATATGGCGTTGGGTCATTATGATAATCTTTGTCTGAGTGCAATGAATCTTTTTATAAACGGCTTTTGATTTATCACGGGGACTAGTGATGACGTCATACAGTGTTAGTCTTTTTGCGCGAAAATAAAGTGAGTTGACGTTTTTGTGTTGTGTTGCCCACAGACAGTCTGAGGCTATGCAGTGGACCAGTTCCAACAACAAATGTGTTTTATTTGTCTGTTCTTACAGAATAAACTATCATCTGAAGTTCCTGTCCGTGTCTTTGACTACTAAAAGAAGTCCGTTACATTAGCAGGCTAATGTTCGTCGCTGTTTGTTGTTTTTGTGCCCAAGAAGACCCCCAGGAAGAAGCAGTGTGAGTGGGCTTTCGCCAGAAGAGGTCCTATCCCACCTCCACTCAGCAGCCTCCAGCAACAGCGACAGCGGCAGATAGACTCTCTCAAAGCGGCTCTCACCCCAGGTACATTGACACACTGCAAGGCTGGAAGCATAGTGGACGGGTTAGCTTAGCTGTTAGCCTAGCATTGGATCATATACACAACATGTGTACTGTTCGCCCCTGCCTGCCAGTCAGTGGCTTTATTTTGTGACTGGGTGGGTGACTTGGCATGGATGATTTCGCTTTTTGTTGTTGTTGATAGAAGTGTATATTTGTAGGTCTTTAAATGTTCGGATGAATTGAAAATTGAGGACCCTGAATGTAAACAAGTCTCAGTGCTTTTCTGGTTTCATTTTGTATTGACTTCACTTGCTTTCGTTTCGTTTGAAATGCACCTATACTGTCTACTACCCAGTCGCATTCTACATACTGTGAATACACATTTCAATCAATCAATGGACAAGGTTGGCTAAAAGATGTCACTTGCGGAAAATAACATTTCTAAAATAAAACTAAAGGCTCCGCGACGCTTGTGGAACTGGTTCTTTCCGAGTCCCGACAAGCGACGTCCGTCGTACTACGGTAAATCAATGCTCCGGGTGTAGCATCTATTTTTAGGACGTTGGTGTGGTGTCTTGTGATGCCTTTGCGTGTCTTTACTTGTCTCTTGGCGCATTAATCCATACGGGTCATTATAACAGAAGTAAACAGCAGCAGACAGACACACACACACACACACACACACACACAGATTAAAGTATTAACTTCAATAGGTGTTACTTTCCAGAGCCATCTAATTCTCTAAGGCTCTGAGTGTTTCCGAAAATCCTCTCCTACCGTGATCCACCCACTGACCAGATAGTTTTAGCACAGTCAAAAAGAAAGTCTACTCTAAACCTTCTGATATAGGCTGTAAGCGCCATTTTGAGTCTCCTAATTGTGGCCAATGATGTCCACTGAGGGGTGTGGTCAAGTTCAGGTTGCCATAGTTACAGGGAGGGTATTTAACCTTGTCCCTAATGAATTGCAGGTGTTGTTGATAGGAGGCAAACTGTTTTCACTGTGCAGACAGGGACTGTTGCAAAGTGTTGCATTCACCACGTTTGACTGTTTGTTACTTATGTTATTTGCCTTCAAAGTATAGGATTTTGTAAGGAAAATAGATATAATTTAATATCCACTCTACGAACATTCTGGACCTCAGCACACGTCTAAACTTCCTCATCCGTCAGCAGCCAGTAGCACCTAATACAGGGATTTAGGCGCTACATTAATGCTATATATATATATATATATATATATATATATATATATATATATATAGGCTATGTTCCAAAGTGTATACCCATACAAACATTTATTTATTGCGTACAGAGAACAAAACAATGTAATGTCAACCACTTTATAACTACTGTAGAATGTTGCATGGAGCATGTCTGGGGAAGAGGGAGGGAGGGAGGGGTGCATGGATCAAAGTATGTTAGATTGTTATTGGTTGAAGAGAGTACAATACGTCAAAGCAATCATTGTCTTCACCCCAGACTGTTTAGTATAAGACGACTTGCTTTGTGTCATTTCTCCACAACTCCTCCAGGATCTCAATCATTCCTGATCAGATCGGACTGTTGACTCCAGACTTCAGGTGAAGATTAACTCGGTCTGCCCCACCAGGGTCTGCTGAACAGGAGGATCCCAGAAGACCTTGGTATGTTACTTAACCCATTCTGACCTGAGATCAGATTCATACGAGGTTTCCACTGGACACACACTGGTCTGATGATTAACCCATTCTGACCTGAGATCAGATTTAAAAAATGTCAGTCGTTCTTCGATTTTTCAAAAATAGCAGACCTACAAGCTCGTAGCGCCCCTCACTTCACACAGGGGTGATTTTTCCCCTCCTCGATATTCTCAGTTGTCATTTTATTCTGAATCTTACATTGTGTTTAATTGTAATCTGACCTGTAGCTTTGCTGTAGGTCATTTTTGTTTTGCGTCAGAGCAACAACTAATATCAACTATGGAATGCAAATGATTCTAGTAAATGGAATCCACTTACTGTGATTACTTCTCTGCCTGTTTTCTCTGAAAAATAGTCTGTCTTTTTGTCAAATCCGTCCGGCGTTCAGATGTGAATAGTGATTTTTGATCGCGTGGCGACCGACATATTACTGTTTCTGGCGAAAGATAAACATCATCGCCAGCTGCTAAGACTACAATGTGCTTTAAAGATAAACAACATCGCCAGCTGCTAAGACTACAATGTGCTTTAAAGATAAACAACATCGCCAGCTGCTAAGACTACAATGTGCTTTAAAGATAAACAACATCGCCAGCTGCTAAGACTACAATGTGCTTTAAAGATAAACATCATCGCCAGCTGCTAAGACTACAATGTGCTTTAAAGATAAACAACATCGCCAGCTGCTAAGACTACAATGTGCTTTAAAGATAAACAACATCGCCAGCTGCTAAGACTACAATGTGCTTTAAAGATAAACAACATCGCCAGCTGCTAAGACTACAATGTGCTTTAAAGATAAACATCGCCAGCTGCTAAGACTACAATGTGCTTTAAAGATAAACAACATCGCCAGCTGCTAAGACTACAATGTGCTTTAAAGATAAACAACATCGCCAGCTGCTAAGACTACAATGTGCTTTAAAGATAAACAACATTGCCAGCTGCTAAGACTACAATGTGCTTTAAAGATAAACAATATCGCCAGCTGCTAAGACTACAATGTGCTTTAAAGATAAACAACATTGCCAGCTGCTAAGACTACAATGTGCTTTAAAGATAAACAATATCGCCAGCTGCTAAGACTACAATGTGCTTTAAAGATAAACAATATCGCCAGCTGCTAAGACTACAATGTGCTTTAAAGATAAACAACATTGCCAGCTGCTAAGACTACAATGTGCTTTAAAGATAAACAACATCGCCAGCTGCTAAGACTACAATGTGCTTTAAAGATAAACAATATCGCCAGCTGCTAAGACTACAATGTGCTTTAAAGATAAACAATATCGCCAGCTGCTAAGACTACAATGTGCTTTAAAGATAAACAACATTGCCAGCTGCTAAGACTACAATGTGCTTTAAAGATAAACAACATCGCCAGCTGCTAAGACTACAATGTGCTTTAAAGATAAACAACATCGCCAGCTGCTAAGACTACAATGTGCTTTAAAGATAAACAACATCGCCAGCTGCTAAGCAGTGTTGTTTTTGGCAGGCATTTTTTAGATTTAGTGAGTCTTATTCTTTTGGACGAAATGCTTATTAGTTTTAGTCACTCTTAGTAATTTGGAAAAATGCTTAATTAGTCTTAGTCAGTCTTAGTCATTTCTATCCTTGATAGTTTTAGTCGACGGAAACTCCGTTTTAGTCAGTTTTAGTCATTTTAGTAAAAGGTTTTAGTCCAGCTTTAGTCAATTTTTTAAAAATGTCGCAGTCCCTCCCCCTTTCAGAACGAGTGGCCCAGGAAATGAATCGCAATGCATTTTGACCATAGGCATTTCTTAAATTATTAATTTAAAGACCTTTTAAGCGTCGTACGAAGCCAACTCTTGTCGTGACAAATCATGACAACACACACAATATTTTGGAGTGACCAAACAAATAATTAGAAAGTAGAAAAAAACGGCAGGTTACAACCCTTTTTTTGTTGTTTTTCTTCTTTGTAATTATTTGTTTGGTCCAAAATATTGTGTGTTGTCATGATTTGTCACGACAAGAGTTGGCTTCGTATGACGCTTAAAAGGTCTTTAAATTGCGACGCTCTATAGCGTACAGGTATTAATTAGGGCTGTCAAATGATAAAAAAATGTAATCACAGCTTCAAAATGAATTTAATCATGATTAATCACCATTCGAACTATGTCCAAAATATGGCATGTTTTCCTGGTTATTGTTGTGGAAATGCAAATATAAATGACAGAAAGGGGATATACATTAGTTTTTTAATGTTTGTTGTTTTCTAATGCATTTAGTATAGCCATGATGTGATGTGAGCATTTGTAGGCCTAGCCTACACTTTGAGTTAAATGATTCATCAATCCACTAACATTTTCGTGTAGCCTCGTCTTGTCAACGATCGTCTCGTCATCGTCATCAAACAGAGCTATTTAGCTCGTCAGCGTCAGTCTTGTCCCGAATTATTTTAGTGTCGTTCGTTTTAGTCCGTCTTAGTCCTGGAAAAAGGGGCGTTGACGTCGTCATTTACGTTATCGTCATGCCTGACGAAAACAACACTGCTGCTAAGACTACAATGTGCTTTAAAGATAAACAATATCGCCAGCTGCTAAGACTACAATGTGCTTTAAAGTTTGCTTTCGTTTCGTCTCTGAAGCGTGTGACACACGGAAGCAGGGCTCATGTATATGGCGCCGAAGTACCTAGACATGAACACTAGATGACAGTTCTCAAAGTGTTAATATCCAGGCTAGATTTGTAGTCATGTAATGTATTATGATTTTTAAGGTTATTGTTACAGTAGTTGGCTACATGACAGGGATTTGTCAGGGATTTTTGTCATTTTATCAAGTGCTGTCTCGACCTATGAATAATCTTTCCTTGTATGTTTCCAATCCAGTTTCACGTCATCAGTCTGACTTCCCTGCACTGCCAGAGATGAATAAACAAAGAAGCTTGGCAAATAAAAAACACCACTGCTGTGATCAGTGTGGAGAACACTTCTCGGTAATGTCCACCCTTAAAAAACACCAGAGAATTCACACTGGTGAGAAACCATATGGATGTGATCAGTGTGGACAACACTTCTCTCACATGTCCAGCCTTAAAAAACACCAGAGAATTCACACTGGAGAGAAACCCTATGGATGTGATCAGTGTGGAGAACACTTCTCGGTAATGTCCACCCTTAAAAAACACCAGAGAATTCACACTGGTGAGAAACCATATGGATGTGATCAGTGTGGACAACACTTCTCTCACATGTCCAGCCTTAAAACACACCAGAGAATTCACACTGGAGAGAAACCCTATGGATGTGATCAGTGTGGAGAACACTTCTCTGAGATGTCCACCCTTAAAAAACACCAGAGAATTCACACTGGAGAGAAACCATATGGATGTGATCAGTGTGGAGAACACTTCTCGGTAATGTCCACCCTTAAAAAACACCAGAGAATTCACACTGGTGAGAAACCATATGGATGTGATCAGTGTGGACAACACTTCTCTCAGATGTCCAACCTTAAAACACACCAGAGAATTCACACTGGAGAGAAACCCTATGGATGTGATCAGTGTGGACAACACTTCTCTCACATGTCCAGCCTTAAAAAACACCAGAGAATTCACACTGGAGAGAAACCCTATGGATGTGATCAGTGTGGAGAACACTTCTCGGTAATGTCCACCCTTAAAAAACACCAGAGAATTCACACTGGTGAGAAACCATATGGATGTGATCAGTGTGGACAACACTTCTCTCACATGTCCAGCCTTAAAACACACCAGAGAATTCACACTGGAGAGAAACCCTATGGATGTGATCAGTGTGGAGAACACTTCTCTCAGATGTCCACCCTTAAAAAACACCAGAGAATTCACACTGGAGAGAAACCATATGGATGTGATCAGTGTGGAGAACACTTCTCGGTAATGTCCACCCTTAAAAAACACCAGAGAATTCACACTGGTGAGAAACCATATGGATGTGATCAGTGTGGACAACACTTCTCTCAGATGTCCAACCTTAAAACACACCAGAGAATTCACACTGGAGAGAAACCCTATGGATGTGATCAGTGTGGAGAACACTTCTCTGAGATGTCCAACCTTAAAACACACCAGAGAATTCACACTGGAGAGAAACCCTATGGATGTGATCAGTGTGGAGAACACTTCTCTCAAATGTCCACCCTTAAATGCCACCAGAGAATTCACAAAGGAGAGAAACCCTATGGATGTGATCAGTGTGGACAACACTTCTCTCAGATGTCCAACCTTAAAACACACCAGAGAATTCACAAAGGAGAGAAACCCTATGGATGTGATCAGTGTGGTCAACATTTCTCTCGAATGTCCAGCCTTAAAAGACACCAGAGAATTCACACTGTGTGAGCAAATGGCTCGCGGGCCGCCTATTGGGGAACCCTAACCTATTCCTCATCTTGAAGCATATAGGTTCACGCAGGCCTTGTTTTTCCCCAAGTGATTTAAAATTCCTGCGTTTGTCGTTGGAAAAACGTGCTCATCATAAGCTGGACAATGAGTGGACAAATTGGCGTGGGAATCGCTTGGCCCGCTCGACCATTATTCTTTTATTTAGTATAAGTTGGCAACTCTTGCGTTGTATACAGTGTGAGTTATAGTTACTGGTATGTTTTTCATAGTGTCTTTGTTATGGCTGTACAGTTATCTTATTATGCTACAGTTATTGTTTTATAGCGGTCATTGTGTCCGTTATGTAACCGAGTATGAGAACAAATGAAATGGAAGCGTTATTGTTTTGTTTTATGTATGTATGTAGTGTACGCAAGCTCACAGCGCCTAGCCGACTGAACTGTATGTGATGGAGACCAGTGTCTCTTATAGTCTCTTAGTTTTAATTTAAATGTCGTTTCATTCTCTGAGCATTAAATGTGTGACAAATGCACATAATGTTTTGGTATTTATTTGATTGCTATATGCATGTTATTATTACGTACGGTACGTGTGATGTATGTACATGTGGAGTTTTTTTGATTGATTGAAATATTTATTAACAGTTTGCAGAATGACAGTAGGCCTACATTTCAAGCACAAACGCAATACAAAGACTGTTAACTGTGAGTGGACGACCCAATGAAGCATTACACTTGTTTACAACAGGGTCCACCATGTTCAATTCATCAAAACATTTAGAGACGTACAAATAGACACTTCTATATAGTCACATGGGCGTCAGTTCCCAATGGCAAAACAGACACGTGTGTCACGTGACACGCATGTGTGTGGCATAAAAACCACTTCTAAAAGTCTTCCCTAAAAAAATCCCCCTCCTCTCCTCCGCCGACGGAGGAAGAAGGGTGTTTCCGTGCCACCGGGTACCACCACGAATAAAGCACTTATACCCCCCCCCCCCCCCCCCAACACACACACACACACACACGACACACACTTCCTTCAAAATGCCTCCCCGCGGCCTTGCTCTGACAGAACCCATGAATGTCACCGCAACAGTTTCGGGACTCGGTCGGTCCATATATAATCTATAATACAGAGCATGTAATTCATATGTATCCATAAAAGGCAGCACAATAATATAACTGTCAGGTGGAAACCATCTCCTCTTGCTTATAAGTTCGAGACAACACCGTTATCTGGGTTCCAAATATCCAATGTAGCTATTATTTAAGCTTAAAATATATAGGCTGCTTTTCATTATTTGGTAAGAGCACACTTTATTCGATTTAACGTTCCCAAAAAATATAGCTCACAAGTTCTGATCTTAAAGATCCATGCATGTTTTGTCCAAGGAGGACATAATATAATGAAAATAAAAACAAGTTGAAACTATGGAGATATATATGAGGTTTCTGGCCGACAGAGCGAAGTTTAAAGATTGTGCATGCATGCGTGCGCTGTAAATGTATTTAAGGCATCGGCGGCTAGCCGTGCATGGCCTGTTTGAATGTTTACATTTTATTTTATTTATTTCAACCTTTAATTCGGTTGGTTGAGGGTGTATAAACATATATACCGGTAGGCCTATAAGGGCGCATGCACTAGGGCAGGCCTCAAACTGTTGGTTGTTGGGCGTTCCGCGTTTACCTTAATTTTGATCATACATTCATAATTAAACATTATAGCTATAGCTATAGGCTGGGTTTTGTCACATAAAAAGAGATATTGTCTATACGACATGAAACATGTTTTCAAAATAGCCTATACTTTATCAAAACAGGCTATAGGCTATACATTTTAGCAGATTGATATATGCCAAATGTGCGAAAAAACAAAAAACGCAATGAATTTTCTCTTAGGCTATATGCCATGAAAGTTGATGATTTCAGCAATAGCCGTAGTCTATCTGGATACAACATTGTTTGTAAACTTCAGGTCCCCGAATGGACCCCCATTGGACCTATGCATTGGACCCCCATTGGGTTCAATTTTGTAGCCTACACTCTCGGAGTTACACACCCGTGAGGGTACGTTTGATCTCCGGGGGGTCCGCCCGGAGGCGGAGCCAGGACCAGACATTGAGAAACTGTTACCTCGTTTCCACATTAGGCTGTTCTTCGGTCAACACTCTGGGTCACACTGGGTCGCAACAAGTGCTGTATAGCTTGGGTTTAATGTTGACTAAATCAACTGTAGATTTAGTTGACCATGTTGTCGACATTTAAGATGACTAAAATGTGAGAACTAAATCAAAATTCACTGTCAAAATGAACACTGTGGACAGGCCAACCACATCAAAATGAACACTGTGGACAGGCCAACCACATCAAAATGAACACTGTGGACAGGCCAACCACATCAAAATGAACACTGTGGACAGGCCAACCACATCTCCACATCACATGAATTGTCTGAGCATCCATCCGTCCATCTTCAACCGCTTATCCATAGTCGGGTCGCCGGGGCAACAGCTCCACCAGAGTGTTCCATGAGGGGGAGTTCCAGACCCACAGGAACGCACCCAGGGTGCCGGCCCGGTTCCGGCGTGCCGCCCCGCATCCAAAACGGTTGAGAAAGGACAGAGTAACTGTGTGGGGGTACCTCTACTGTACCCTCTGTACTGTACTGGGACACCTGAAATCATCATATATATACAGTTAATATGTGCGTGTGTGTGTGTGTGTGTGTGTGTGTGTGTGTGTGTTAGGTTGCGCACAGGTGGTGAAAAACAACCAGGGTGTTTTCGTGATCAGACGCACCCACCCAGCCAGCCAGCCAGCGACCCACACTACCGTAAGGGAGTCCACAAAAAAAAAAAGAGTGATATTTGAATTAAGTGAAATCACTGAATATACCTTTAACACTTATTTTGACAGAAAATATCACTCCCTTTAAGCCATAATAGAAAATAGCTGATCTACAAGCTCAAGATGCGTATGTCGGCTGTTTTCACATTCTTTGATAGTTTTTTTTAGGGAAAAAAAAGAATGTCTTTGGACATTTGAAAAAAGGAAAAAAGAATAATTCATATTTTTTGGGAACCTTTTTGCTTTAGGAAATAAAATAAAAATAATTGCCTATACTTATGACCAAAAATGGCTCAGGGATGCAGACCTTTATAGTATGCAGTGCCGTTTTTGAAAAATAAAATAAAAAATAAAATCGTATACCGCCTGTTAACCATTTTCTGCATTCCCCGCACGAGTGTATAGCCTATATACGCCACACGTCACGCAGGGAATACTGTCTGAAAAAGCTATGGACTATACAGCACTGGTGTTGTCTACCTTGTGTGGACGGCCATGGACGTGCTGATCAGAAGCTTCTGATACTTCTGCTTTTTCTTTTTCTTTCCTGCACCGCCTCGCTCAACCTGCACGGCTTGTGGAGGAGCAGCGTCCACCGCGCTGTCCAGCTGCAGAAGCCGCTCGAAGCCCTGGCTGAAAGACGTCTGGAAGTCTGGGACACGGTCGACCCCCTCGTTGTCGTCGTCACTCACCCAGGGCCCTGCACCACCAGGGCCGCCGCCGTCGCCTCTGTCTTTACCCACTTTCAGCATCCGTGCAAAGGACATGCACGTCGGGTTGTCCTCCACGGCGCTACCGCCTGCACTAGATGCAGTGCTTTGTCCGCCCAGACACGGGAACGCGTCGTTCCAGAGCGGCCCGTCATCTCCTCTGCGGGTCGCGCCACCTTTCAGCCTGTGTGCATAGGACGTGACGCTGCAGTCATCCTCCACGCGGTCGTCCTGCACGACAGACGAAGCACTCTGTCCGTCCAGACGAGGGAACGTCCCCTCGGACGACGGCGAAGGAGGAGGAGCCGGATGACCGTCCGGGGATTCGGGGAGGGCGTTGTCGCGAGGCGGCGACTCGAACGCCGGGAACTGCTCCAGGTCGGTCGGACCCAGACGCACCTTCGGATAGTTCCCCCATTTCCGGTTCTCCTCCCTCTCGATGCGCTTCTCCCTGCGCCGCTCGTCGCTCGCCTTCTTCGCCTTGAGTTGCCGTCGTTGCTCCAGCTCGTCCGCAAAGGCGTCCAGAGTTTCCTTGGACACGACGGGCGGCCGCAGGTCCAGCTCACAGATGCTGTACTCGCAGGTGAGAGGCAGGTGAGCCAGATAGCGGTGCCTGCGGCGGACGTCCTCCGTGACCGTGTGTCCCTTTATCTCCACCAGCGTGGCGGTGATGGTGTCCGGGCAGTCCTCCAAGCTGCCGCACTCGCGCACGAGGCAGCGCACATTCAGCGGGTGCAGGAACATCTCCTGGCAGTCCTCGGCTTGGTAGAAATAGTGGTAGGGTCCATGTGCCACAGTGGCCGGGGGGCGGCCTGCACGTCTCGCCTGACCAGAAGGGGTGCTCGCCTCAACAGGTGGGGGCTCTGGAGAAGCAGGTTCTTCCTTCACACTCTCCTGAACGCCACCAGGGGGGTCCGCGTCCTCACAGGTCGCCTCCTCTGGGGTCTCGGACACCTCGTCGTCAAAGGCAGAGGAGTAGACCAGCTCGGGCCTGCAGGTGCTGCTGCTTGCGGTCATCACTTCCTTCACAGGGGAAGCAGGTGCGTCCGGAGTGAACGAGGAGCGCAATTTCCGTTTCCTCAACGCAGCTTCCTCTCTCAGCCACAAGAGGCGCAGGGCACTCTGGATGAAACGGGAGGAGCCCTCGTCCGCCTCTTCACTGAGCCGTGCCTGCAGCGCAGCCTGCTCCCTCTCCACCAGGCTCAGCACCTGCTGTGGAGAGGCCAGCAGCAGCTTGGAGTACGGGCCGAGACGCGCGTCTCCAAGTCGAACCGGTTCCACCACCTTCACCCACCGAGAGCTGGGCATGGCCACGAGAGCTCCCCTCTCTCGGCGCGTCAGACGCATGGTGATGAGATCGCCCACCGCGTACTGCCTGGTCTCCGTCGCCACCACGCTCCGGAGGTCGGCGGTGTGCACGGCCTCGTGGCAGAGGGGACATTTGGCCCAGCTGGTGTCGCTGAGCGACAGGTAGTGCAGCATGCACGGCAGGCAGAAGACGTGACCGCATCGCGTGATGTTGGCTGCCAGCGGCGGGTACAGGCAGATGGGGCACAGGGGCACCTCGTGGCTGTAGATGCACACCTGCTGCACCCAGTCCCAGTTAACCAGCGTGTCCGGGTCGGTGAAGTTAGCCGTATAGTCCTGGTCATCGCAAACCACAAACTGGCAATTGGCCTGCAGGAAAAGTTCCTTGTCGAAGGGCCTAGGGGCCGGGGGGTCGTACTGCATGTTCCTGTGCGGGGCCCCGCGTCGTCTGTCTGTTACCCCACATTGCCATTTTCCACTTCGCAGACAGGGGGGTCTCTTGTAAACATTGTTGTTGTTCTGTGAATCGGCGCCATGATGAGAGCCTTTAAAACCGTCGTGTCTTGGGAATGGTAGGGCCAACAATTGATTGGATACTCTTGGATTATTATTACACTTGCCATTTGGTTTGGGTTGGGTATTGCGGGATACAGTGCCAGTGGAACGTGAAAATGAAACGTTGCTGACGTTGGTATCAATCGCGAAGGTAGGCTGGAGAGAGAGAGACTGGATGCCCACTGACCGGAGCAGAGAGGATCAATGCCGTGCGCTGAACGGAGACAAAACCCCAAAAATGGCAGCTGTTTCTAGAGGAAAAACACTATAACACGACAAGGACGCCGAAGTTAACCACAAAATGTACAATTATAATTAGAATAACAACTTTGAAAAGCAGTATTTATACTACCACTGGACAGCATCAGAGCTAGTGTCATATGGATATACGGTCCATATATGGGCATATACTGATGACATCAGGGATTAACCATTCGACTTCAAACTTGAGTTTCAGAGAGCGAGCCCGAGGGAGTGCGGTGCCCAGCATGAAGTTGTCCAATGTTTGACCAGTTTTTATAGTTTGTTGACTATACTTTTAATGCAATAACCGTCTTTTTTCATTTCATTTCTTGCCCTTTCTTAATTTTTGTGTGTGAAAATAGCAGATCTACAATGTGAGGCGTTGTGAGCTTGAAGATCGGCTATTGTCACAATCTTTTCCTCGTTCTTATATCTCTCTATCTGTATGTATGATGATGTTTGATGATAAGAGCGCACCTCACTTCACATAAGTGTGAATTTTTTAAAGGTATTAAATGTCCTATAATTGTCACTTTATTGTCATCTGGATCTAGGGACCCCCCAACATGCACTGATTGATTGATTGATTGATGACATTTATATTTCACAGTATATGTAGTATAATGGGTACATTTAAAACGAAAGCACAAGTCAATAGAAAAACGGATCAATATGCCAATAGTCTTATATGGAGATCCAGCTGTCCAGAACCACCGGCCCAACCAATATGCCCAAATATGGGCATAATGATCCCCATATAAGGGCATAATATACTGGTGACATTTAATGATCTCTATATATGGGCATAAAAGGGACAAGGACAGATAGACCAAATATACTGTAGGCACAAAGGGCACAGCAGGTACTCTCTATTGTATAGTCCTGAGGGCCATGCAATCACAGACAGACAGACAGACAGACAGACAGATTCTACATGAGCCTGGTGACACACAGCAATATAGCCAATCTACGGCTAGTTGAACTATTCAAAAATGTTTTTCAAAATAAACCATAAAAAATATTGAAAAGACAGAAGAGTATACGTGAATAAGTGGTAAGTAAGTATTATGATTAAGTGGTAAGTAAGTATTATGAATAAGTGGTAAGTAAGTATTATGAATAAGTGGTAAGTAAGTATTATGAATAAGTGGTAAGTAAGTATTATGTATTAAGTAAGAAAGTAAGTAGCTTACGTAAAGGACATAAAAAAGCAAAAGCATCCTGTTTAAATGGCCAAGCTACAAGCATTTTGTTCAAAACAGGCCACACCTGCGAACTTTAGATGTCAATCTAGCCATTAAGCCAATCAGGATGGATGACAAATCAAACAGATCCATCTTGATCACATGACTATAGAGATCATGTGCACTGAATTGCGTGAAATTTTGATCAAATCTGAAGGAGTAATATACATTTTTATTTATTTGTGTGCTTCACAATAATGTTACATTTGGGAGTTGGCTAAGATTTGATACTGTATGTGCAGCATGCTTACAGTTTGGACTACCTCCATTTCCAAACAGACCCTCATGAGGTTCAGTATCGGTATCATGGTCAATAATATCATGTCAGCATCATGGTCAGTATCATGTTAGCATCATGGTCAATAATATCATGTTAGCATCATGGTCAGTATCATGTCATGGTCAGCATCATGTCAGCATCATGGTCAGTATCATGTCATGGTCAGTATCATGTCGGCATCATGGTTTGGTCCTGCTCATGGTCAGCATCATGTCAGCATCATGGTTACTATCATGGCCAGTAATAATGTCCACATCATGGTCAGTACAAGTATCATGTTAGCATCATGGTCAGTATCATGTCATGGTCAGTATCATGTCAGCTTCATGGTCAGTAGCATTAGTGAAATAGCAGAAAAACCTCACTCATTACAGAAAGATATGCTGTTGTTAGTCTGGATTCTCACCTTTGACCAATCCGGTGTGGTTGAACCCCCACCGGAATAGGACCCAGGATCACTGAATCACTCAAGCCTCTCCACCACGGCAAGGTCACAGCAAAAGGAGAGGATGTGGCCCTTAAAAGGACCGTTGTTTTAATTCATTTTAATTTAATTTTATATTTCTTCTGTGCAGTGTCTTGAGGGTTAGTTAGGTCTGGTCCATAGCGTAGTAAGGAGTTCTCCCTAACCTTTCAGCTATTGCCCGCATACCGCCATATCACAGCCTCTCGACTTCAGAAAAAATAAAGAATACACTTTTGCTATACTCACCAAAACAAATACGGCTTTAAGATGTTGAAAGCCTACTTTCCTTGGTGGGAACACTCTGAGCCCTCCATGCACCTCCCGTCTAAAATATATAGAGTGTTCCCACCAAGAAGAGTACACTTTCAACACAACTTTGTTTTGGTGAGTGAAACCATCTTTGTGTTGGTGAGTAGTAGTGAAAGTGTTAAGGAGAACCCGTTCTAAAGTTATGGATCTAGTCGAGGGCTAGTGGAACACGACGTTGATGGTTCCATGGGGATTTGGGTGCTGGAATTCACAGGAGAGGTCAACAATCAAGGTTATTTATAGTTTTTAGTCTATTTTGTTTTTAAAAATCTTTTATATGTTTTAATTGTTTATTTATTCTTATTTTTATTCTCATTCTCATTCTCATTCTTAATCATTTTCATCACAACACATTTGTTATCTTTCAACAAATGTGCCTATGCCAAAAGGGGCCGTGTCCCCCAGTTGTTGCCAGGTTCAAAGGTCACTCACACCATACAGTGCGGTGGAGAAGGACATGTAGTCAAGGGCTCCGGGTGTGGCATCAGGGCCAGTGTAAGGGGCCATGTGGGTGATGCAGTACTCTGCCCGTTCGGATGGTAACTCCTCGCGCAGCTTGTCGGCTAGGATGTAATTCTTCTCTCCTGCCAGGACTTTGAAAGAGGCCATGACTTGTTCAGCAGTGTCGGTGTCGGCGGTTTCACGGGACATAAAGTCGATAAAGGCCTCGAAGGTGACCAGACCAAGTCGGTTGACATTCACGTTGCTCATGGCTTCACCCGGTGAATCTTTGGCAATATCAACGCCCAGGCTGATGAGGCAAGCCTTGAACTCCTCTGCGCCCAGAGTGCCAGAGCGATCCCTGTCAAAGTGTTTGAAGGAACATTGGAACTCATTCATCTGCTCCTGGCTGATGCCCTTGGCATCCCGCGTCAGGATCTGGTTCTCAATCTCATTGACTGTGCGAGCGATGGTGGTGGTAAGCTGCTCCCAGCCCACACGGATGTGCTCCATAGTGTAGGTGGTGTGCATGTTCTCGAAGATGAGTGCTTCCTGGATGAGCTTGTGCTCTCCCTCTAGTTGGTCGATCTTTGGCTTGTAGTTAACAATGCTCTTTTCATACTGACGCAGGTGTTTCAGCTGGTCCTCCAGTGTGCCTTGCATCTCGATGGAGATACGGCCAATTTCTTCCATCTTGGTCTGGATCCAGGGTCTGATGTCATTGGCTTGCTTGGCAAACTGTTGACGCAGATGCTCATTGTTCTGCTGCTGGTCATGCGCATTGCTCAGGGCCTGGTCACGCTGAGGCACTAGCTGTTCCACCTTCTCCCACTTGGTGTTTACATCCTGGAGGCTGACGTTGGTATAGGGGTTGGTGCTAGCCATGTTTAACTGATGGGTCTGGGCTGTCTTGGTGATCTCATTCTGAATGCCTAGAATGGCCTTCCGTTCGTTGTCTGCACTTGTAAGAGAGGCTTTGAACTGCTCGTTGGTTGTGCTTAAATCATTGATCTCCTCTATAGTGTGCACGATGAAGAGACCCTGCAGTTCCTCCATAGCAACTTCCATCCAGTTATTAAACAGAGTTGCCCTTTTGGCAAAATCAAGGTACAATTTGTCAATGGTCTCCAGCAGCTTCTCGGTTTTCTGCAGAGTCTCATTACGTTTCAGGACTAGGGCTCCCAAAGCATCCCACTGTTCAGAGATCCTTTGGCAGTGAGCGCTCACAGTGGGAGAGTCATAGTAGTTCAGATCTTTCAAGTCCTGTGCGATGGTAGAGATCTTCTTCACACGCTCCTGGTGTGGGGCAAGGTCGCTCTTAAATGCCTCATGTTTCTTCAGCAAGACCTTGATCTCTGGCAGAGACACTGTCTGGTAGTCCTGCTGCTGCAGCATGTCCTCCTTACCTTCGGTCCAGGCTTCATGAATGGCTGCTTTTTGGCGGAATTTCTCTGCCAGGTGGTCAAGTCTCTCCAGCCTGCGAATTGCACTCTTCAGCCATTCTTCATAGCCCTTTTCCGCTCCCTCCAGGTTTCCCCACTCATTGGAAATGTCCGACACCATTTTGCCCTCGGAGGGAATAAAGGCGGGCCTGTTGCTGAGCCTCAGCTTGGTCTGCAGGGTGTTCAAGTTGATCTCTAGCTGACACTTCTCCTGCACTTTGGGTTGCTTGTGGAGGCGTCGGTAGTCCCTGAAGTCCTCCAACTTCTGTTGCATGGCCTGCATGGTGTCGTCTGGAACACGGTTTGTCAGCCAAGGGATGGTGCGACGGATCCACTCCAATAGATCACTGGCGAGCTTCTCATATCCCTTCATCAGCTGCTCATTCTCATGGTTGACATTCAACACCTTGCAGATCCGGTTTGCGGCCGTGTCTGCCTTCTGTTTGCCCGAGAATGCGTGGTAGTAACACGACACATATGTCATGATAGCCTTCTCATCGGGCCTCGCGGTGCTGACGATATCTTCCGCATCCAACATCTTGGGGATGTCCAGGTATTTTTCTGCCACGGCAAAGGCAGTATTAAGGTTGTCTGTTGAATCATCCTTGTTCAGTTTATCATATTCAATGAGCTCTGGACGGTGCCGATGAATGAGGGCACAGAATGCCAGGCCATCCTTCCAGCTGATGTGAAAGTTCTGGACGTTGACGTTGTTGTAGGGCGCAGTCTTCTTCTGACACCACAGCAGCAGGC
Source organism: Protomyctophum bolini (assembly GCF_963924005.1). Taxonomy (NCBI): domain Eukaryota; kingdom Metazoa; phylum Chordata; class Actinopteri; order Myctophiformes; family Myctophidae; genus Protomyctophum; species Protomyctophum bolini. The sequence continues at coordinate 29,883,568 of NC_137883.1, forward strand.
CCTCCTTGGCGGACCTCTCCTCGACGGAGATGTCTTGGATGGTGAAGCGGAGGATCATGGTCCACATCATGCCGAGGGTAAGCTTAACATTTCCGTCTACAATCTCCTCCGCTCCGATGGAGACCAGCTTCACGCCTTTGCCGGCAATGAAGTCCAGTGCTCTGTTGACGTTGGAGATCTTGTGGACTTGCATGCTGCCTTTCTCTGGTTTGGCCAGACGTTCGCCCGAGATGACTTCCAGCAGCGTGATGAGCTTCAGCCCATCCCGGAAGTCCTGCTCTATGTTCTCAATCTGCTTGCCTGCTTTCCTCAGGTGGGAGTTGCACCAAATTGTGAAGGTCTTCTTCTGCCCCTTCTCCCATGCTGGATCCAGAAGAAGCTCGCAGTCAAATGCTTGTTGCATGTAACCGTGATCCATGGCCATTGTTAGTGTTTATCTTCTCTTCTCGGTTATCTCCCAGAAACAAAATGATTTCTTCACTACTGCTGAGTCTTGTAGTGTAAGCTCGTTTCTCTGAACTCACAGTGGCTCCAAACTCAACTATTCACTAGCCATCGGAACCTCAGGTTTTTAAAGGAGGCTAGGTGTGATGTCACTGTGAGGTCAACGACATTGTCTGACTTATTGACCAACTAGATAAAGTGCCCCTTGGGGCACAGGTCTCCACCAGGGCAGGCCAGGTTGTGGCTTCATGGTGGCACTATAATAGGCCAATGTGAAAAGGGTGCCATACTGCCATTTCTTCCTATACGCCTTGGATTGGGTGATTTGAGGCATTTTGTTTCTAAAAATGTGTTTTTCAAAAATCCACCTGATGGTGGCGCTATAACAGGCCAATGTGAAAAGGGTGGGATATATTCCTCAGCCTAGTAGGAAAGTCAGTGAAAGATTACACGAAAATTCCACGCTGCGTTCATGATTTGAGGCTTGTTGTTCAAAACGGGCCAATCATGCAAACTTTGACAGCCAATGTTAGCCAATTAGGATGGAATATGAAATATCGGACAGATCCGTCTTGAACAAATAGAGATAGTGTGTAACGTTTTGCGGGATGTGGACAGAATCTGGAGGAGTAATATTACAAAAAAATATGTATTTTTCAAAAGTCGGAGTGCAAAACATAGCGTCATAGCCTACTCTCTCACCCATAGACTCTCACCATGCCTTCGGCCTGGTGGAGACAATAATATTAAACCCAAGAAAATCCTAGCTGCGCATGCGTACATCGACCAAAACAAAGACCACCACCGACACAGACAGCTGTGGTGGCACGGATATATCTTTAGATCTACATATAAACCAATGCCTTATCGGGTAATAATTTCCATCTGTTGTATAACATATAGTAATGGTGTGTTGGCTGATTCTTTGTGGTTTAAGGAGGTTCAATTCGTTTCTTATAATATCTGCCAAATATAGCTAGCAATGTTGACACCACGCTAATGTAGCTAACAGCTTGCTAAGTGGTGGCATATCCATAGTGGTTTTCAACCCTGCCTTTTCATATGAAGGACTATTATTTATTCAACATTTGAGCCACGGACCACCATCTGATGACATTTAGCCTCTCAGACCCAATACTAAAGAATATTTTGTTGACGTTGGATAAGATTATGTCCACAACATAGGCTGCAGTATTGATGTGGTGATCAAAATAACAATTCTCTAATTGTGTAGACTTCTTGTAAATTAAATAATGTAGATTTTTTAAAAGTACAATAAATGTCTATAATGGTCCATTTGGTTACAAACTCTCCAGCTGGCTACCATACCTGGAACCCCTGGTGGTCCCACAGTGAAGGATTGGTTAGCATCTGTATAGAGGGTTAGCCTCGGATCAAGACTTTCATGGGTGTATTTTATAGTCTGGCTTTATACTTTCATATCTATCATCATAGAGCAAATGTCAGAATCGATCAAAAATACATATATCATAGTCTTGAACCGGGGCTAATTAAGTGCACAAATTAAGGAGGCAGTGATTGTTCAACTGCCATCTCTAAATGACTTGTTCAGCTAACAAAAAACCTGCTTGTTTAGTTCACAAGATTATGCACAAATAAGGTAGCACTGTAGAATGTCAGAGTGATATATTATAGCTAACACAACATTTTGTAGATACAGGGATGATCTGTCTTAGTTTGTAAACAAGCACATGCAACTTCCTGATATTCTTATGATCATTATAGTAACCGTGCACTGACTACTAGGCTATTACTGTCGGCACATTCCCCCCATTACACGTTACTATTTCTGCTTCAGGAGGGTTAACTTAAGTGTCTAAAATCTGCTCTTTTGTTTTGTAGAGGCTTAAAGTGTGTGGGGACAATAAATGTTGTTGATAAACAACCGCTCATTTTATCGCGGAGATTTAAAATTTCAGTGAAATTGTCCTCCATCATACCCTGGGAATGAATTAGCTTTTTTGTTGTTGAGATGCAAATTCAGTACTACTCACTCAGGTACGCTATTATTTCACTCCACACAGATCGATTATTTGCCAAAAATAGCTGATCTACAAGCTTTACCACGCCCCAGAATAGGGATGCTCCGGCCGGGGGTTCAAGACTTCAAGTAGTTAACAAAAGTGGCATTTTAAGTTTTATGCATATTTAGATTTTTGAAATAATAAAAAAAAAAGGAATTTATGCCAAAATAACTGCATCGTCAATTATTTTTCCTTTTAAGATTTGTTTTGGGCTTTTCTGCCTTTATTGATAGATACAAGTGAAGAATGACAGGAAAGAGGGGGAGAGAGACCGGGCGAGACGTTCACCAAGGGGGTCGTCATGAACGGGACTCGAACAGGCGAGTCCTGTTGGAACACAGGCGGCTCAGGCCTATATGTGGCATGCGCCTGGACCACTAGGCCCTGCATATGAGACTAAACGACAGTTAAACCTGGCTCTTCTTGCTTGATTGTCTCTTATAGTGTCACGCTGACTACAGTGCATCAGAGTGACGGATCCATCCAGGCCTCAGCGTTTCTCCACCCAGTCCCTGGCCCCAGTGAGAGGAACCAGGCCTCAGTATCTGGACCCAGGCCCTGGCCCCAGTGAGAGGTACCAGGCCCTGGCCCCAGTGAGAGGAACCAGACCCTGGCCCCAGTGAGAGGAACCAGGCCTCAGTATCTGGACCCAGGCCCTGGCCCCAGTGAGAGGTACCAGGCCCTGGCCCCAGTGAGAGGAACCAGACCCTGGCCCCAGTGAGAGGACCCAGCCATGGACAGCAGTGAGAGGACGCCAGAGGACATGGAGGGCATCTGCGTGCTGCCAGACCTCACCACCATCAAGACGGAGTCGGTGGGCCCCGGGCCGGACGACCCCGGCGGCGCGCAGAGCGTGGCCATGGGCATCAAGTTCATCCTGCCCAACCGCTTCGACATGAACGTGTGCTCCCGCTTCGTCAAGTCCCTCAACGAGGAGGAGAGCAAGAACATCCAGGACCAGGTCAACTCGGACCTGGAGGTGGCTTCTGTCCTGTTCAAAGGTAAGAACATCCACCAGGCCCAGGTCAACTCGGACCTGGAGGTGGCTTCTGTCCTGTTCAAAGGTAAGAACATCCACCAGGCCCAGGTCAACTCGGACCTGGAGGTGGCTTCTGTCCTGTTCAAAGGTAAGAACACCCACCAGGCCCAGGTCAACTCGGACCTGGAGGTGGCTTCTGTCCTGTTCAAAGGTAAGAACATCCACCAGGCCCAGGTCAACTCGGACCTGGAGGTGGCTTCTGTCCTGTTCAAAGGTAACCTCGTGTCACCTTGTGTTAGCCTGGCCTAGCCAGCCTGCTTTGTGGTCTAGAGGAGCGGGCGCGCAAGGAGCAACCGCTGGAGAATATTGGCTCACCGATCTGATTCCACATGTCTTTACATTCACAAAACAAATAAAAGAAATGCTGAAACTAATGCTACTTCTATCCACTCTATCCTTTTCTTCCTCCCAGCGGAGTGCAACATCCAGACGTCGCCGTCGCCAGGGATCCAAGTGCGCCACGTCTACACCCCGTCCACCACCAAGCACTTCAGCCCCATCAAACAGTCCACCACGCTCACCAACAAGCACCGTGGCAACGAGGTCTCCTCCACACCGCTGCTGGTGCACTGTAAGTACAGATATAGACCCATACTGTACATGCTGGTGCACTGTAAGTACAGATATAGACCCATAGGCATGTGACGATTCACTCAACTCACGATACGATTCGTATCACGATATGAGGTTCACGATGCGATTTCTCACGGTATTAAAAAATATATATATTTTAAAGAAAAATTACAGTTTTTTAAATTTTATATAATTTATCTTTCCCCCTGCAATTTTTTATTTAACTAAAGAAGTAGCATTACTTTTGACAGTGCAGAAACACAATTGCCTTCCTTGATGAGCATCAACGACCATCATCACCTGGGCACAGTCACAGACACACACAGCTCCCCTCTACAGTCACAGACACACACAGCTCCCCTCTACAGTCACAGACACACACAGCTCACATTTCACATCACACACTAGCCCCCCTAAAAAACATATAAAAATATATTTTTGTATTTCAATGAATCGATTCATATCATCGGGATTAATATCGATATATATCGATATACGATATATCGTTACATATCTACCATACATACAGTAGCATTTTCTTCCTGCTCTATTCCGATACCCATAACTTGCATACCGGTATCCGTCAAGGTTCAGAGGTTGTACTTTATTGCTACATCTTGTGTATTTTTGTAAACAAACAGTAAACAATATACCAAGTAAGAAATAATCAAGGACAGTGGTTCTCAACATGGGGTCCATAGTTTCTTCCAGCAAAGATTTAAAAAGAAGTTTGCTTTATAATTCTTATTTTCCAGAGTAAAAATAGCAGCTCTACAAGCTCATGGCACGGATTCTTTACTAGTTTTGAATGTGTTAAAACTTAAAACGTTAGCGATAGCAGCAGATGTTGTATTTGACTCTGTACTTCTGTAGTGAGACCATGCAATAAATAAATTAACTCTTACATTACATTCTTCTCATCTTCTCAGCCCTGTCTATTCATCAGCTGGCAGCCCAGGGGGAAATGGTGTTCCTGGCCAGTAGGATTGAACAAGGTAAACTGCTATTTGTTGTCATGAAGAAAGCACACTTCTACAAGGATAGGGAGGTATGAGTTGAGAGGGGAACTCAATTAAAAACCGGTAGTGCTGTTGGCTCAGGGGTAGAGTGACCAGATGGAAGGTCAAAATGAGTTAAAAGTTGTGATTGTGTTTTGTCTTCTCTGAACAGAGACGGTGATCAACCTCCAGGACGAGGAAGGCTTCACACCCCTCATGTGGGCAGCGGCACACGGACAAATAGCCGTGGTGGAGTTCCTACTTCAAAATGTGAGAGTTTACCAGCTTTATTCTCTGGGTTATATAGAGCGTCGCAGTCCCCCTCCCCCTTTCAGAACAACGAGTGGCCCAGGAAATTAATCCCAATGCATTTTTTCCATAGGCATTTCAAAACGTATTAATTTAAAGACCTTTTTAAGCGTCGTGCGAAGCCAACTCTTGTCAAACAAATATTTACAAAGAAGAAAAACAACAAAAATATTGTTGTAACCTGCCGTTTCTTTCTTGCTTTGAATATATATTCTTTCAGAATTTAACTTAAATCATATTTTGATATTGGGGTCCGGGGGCCAATTACATATAATTCTGGGGCTGTCCTTGACATGAAAATGTTTGGGACATAGAAACATGGGTTTTTCATTTGTAGAATCGTCCTCAGGTCTAAATTATAAGACATATTTAAAACGTGTTTTACTATGGCATTCCAAAAAAGAATCTGCCTCAAAAACCTTTCCCCCTATGTTTAGGCTGCTGACCCAAACCTCCTGGCCAAAGGCAGGGAGAGTGCGTTGTCACTGGCCTGCAGTAAGGGTTACACTGACATAGTGAAGATGCTCATTGACTGTGGAGTCGACGTCAATGAATATGACTGGGTAAGTTAGTTTGTTAGTTAGTCAATGAATATGACTGGGTAAGTTAGTTTGTTAGTTAGTCAATGAATATGACTGGGTAAGTTAGTTTGTTAGTTAGTCAATGAATATGACTGGGTAAGTTAGTTTGTTAGTTAGTCAATGAATATGACTGGGTAAGTTAGTTTGTTAGTTAGTCAATGAATATGACTGGGTAAGTTAGTTTGTTAGTTAGTCAATGAATATGACTGGGTAAGTTAGTTTGTTAGTTAGTCAATGAATATGACTGGGTAAGTTAGTTTGTTAGTTAGTCAATGAATATGATTGGGTAAGTTAGTTTGTTAGTTAGTCAATGAATATGACTGGGTAAGTTAGTTTGTTAGTTAGTCAATGAATATGACTGGGTAAGTTAGTTTGTTAGTTAGTCAATGAATATGACTGGGTAAGTTAGTTTGTTAGTTAGTCAATGAATATGACTGGGTAAGTTAGTTTGTTAGTTAGTCAATGAATATGATTGGGTAAGTTAGTTTGTTAGTTAGTCAATGAATATGACTGGGTAAGTTAGTTTGTTAGTTAGTCAATGAATATGACTGGGTAAGTTAGTTTGTTAGTTAGTCAATGAATATGACTGGGTAAGTTAGTTTGTTAGTTAGTCAATGAATATGACTGGGTAAGTTAGTTTGTTAGTTAGTCAATGAATATGACTGGGTAAGTTAGTTTGTTAGTTAGTCAATGAATATGATTGGGTAAGTTAGTTTGTTAGTTAGTCAATGAATATGACTGGGTAAGTTAGTTTGTTAGTTAGTCAATGAATATGACTGGGTAAGTTAGTTTGTTAGTTAGTCAATGAATATGACTGGGTAAGTTAGTTTGTTAGTTAGTCAATGAATATGACTGGGTAAGTTAGTTTGTTAGTTAGTCAATGAATATGACTGGGTAAGTTAGTTTGTTAGTTAGTCAATGAATATGACTGGGTAAGTTAGTTTGTTAGTTAGTCAATGAATATGACTGGGTAAGTTAGTTTGTTAGTTAGTCAATGAATATGACTGGGTAAGTTAGTTTGTTAGTTAGTCAATGAATATGACTGGGTAAGTTAGTTTGTTAGTTAGTCAATGAATATGACTGGGTAAGTTAGTTTGTTAGTTAGTTAATGAATATGACTGGGTAAGTTAGTTTGTTAGTTAGTTAATGAATATGACTGGGTAAGTTAGTTTGTTAGTTAGTTAATGAATATGACTGGGTAAGTTAGTTTGTTAGTTAGTTAATGAATATGACTGGGTAAGTTAGTTTGTTAGTTAGTTAATGAATATGACTGGGTAAGTTAGTTTGGCGGCTGCCTGTCCTCTGTCAGTCCTACTGTAGTTGGACGTCCACTGCCAGCGCTCCACAAACACAAACTATGCACGCAGGTCGTGCGGAGTACAGTTTTTCCCTTCCCGATACATACAACTTGCATTGTACTGATCCGATACAAGTGTGTACTACAAATAAATAAATCAAATAAACCTAGTTTAAAGTGGGCTCCAGGGACTCACAGTGGTCTTTGAAGGGGTTCCAGATGGAGACAAATAGAGACTCCTGTGAAGATGGACCCTACTGCTCTGTAACTGTCCATTTGTTTCCATTTCTCCAAAAAGAAATTGAGTTGAGATCCATTTTTTTGCGTTGCCAATGCACCTTTCCACGAGCCCACTTTGGGCTGCAAGCCGTAGCTTGAGAACCGCTGCATTGGGTCATACATGCACAGTGTGAAACATTCTAGATATGGTGTAACATTGATACTGTACAGTGATTGTCACTGAAGCAGTCTGTGTGAGTTTGACTGTGTGGTGGTGAGTGACCCTGTCTCTCTCTCTGGCTTTCAGAATGGAGGCGCCCCCATTCTGTATGCTGTCCACGGGAACCACGTACGCTGTGTGGAACTCCTCTTGGGTGAGAACTAACCGTCATGGAAGAAATACTCTGAACTCACATCATGCTTTACTTAAAGTAAAAGTATCAACACTGCATTATAGAAATTCTCTGTTAAGTAGAAGTCCCGTATTCAAAATGTACCTGAGTAAAAGTACTAAAGTATCCACATCAAAATTGTACTCATTGTGCAGAATGCAGATTATTTGTTTTGTGAAAATGGCCGATCTATAAGCTCACAATAGAGGTCTGCTGGTTATTGTAGTGGAGTAAAAGTACAATATATTCCTCTGATATGTAGGTGGGGTAAAAAAAAATTAAGTATTGAAAATTGTATATACTGAAGAAAGTAAAAAAGAAAACAATTGTTCTTAAATGTGTAACCGTGACAGCCCTAATGGCAGCCATGTTTCATGTACTGTATCTTACATACATACATACATACAGCGTCTGCTTTGAATAGTCAATCCCAAGCCTCAGACCAAGTGTTGTCACTGTCGCGCAGAAAGGGAACAGAGTGGCATTTCCACGCACCTCCATTTCCTGAAGAGTTGATATTTTGCACATAGCAGAGATATGCTGCATGTAATGTTTGGACAGTAACAGCCACGTTACCACATTGACACGCAAAGTTTGCTACAGATGATGTGACACGTCTGACTCACTTGGTGCAGCAAAGGCTTCACATTTGGTTCCATCTGGAGATGGGTGGGTGACCAGACAGTGGCCTTGTGGTTAGAGTCTCCGCCCTGAAACTGGGAGGTTGGGGTTCGATCCCTGGGCCGGGTCATACCAAAGACTGTTAAAAATGGGACCCAATGCCTCCCTGGCTTGGCACTCCGCATCAAAAGGGTTGGATTGGGGGGGTCAAATATACTAATAAAATGATTCTCGAGCGCGGCTGCAGCTCACCGCTCCAAGAGATGGGTTAAATGCGGAGAACAAATTTCACTGCGGTGACGTGTGTGACAAGTCGTACGACTTTGACTTTGACTTGATGTAGTATTATTGATAAAGTTAACCATGATGGGTTTACTTTCAGACAGTGTTAATGTAACCATATGAATCTGTGCAGTATTTGGGTATTAATGGCATTATTCTGTCTTGCAGAAAGTGGTGCTGACCCCACCATTGAATCTGATTCTGGGTTCAACGCCATGGACATGGCTGTAGCTATGGGCCATCGGAATGGTACGTATGTTCACTTAGAGGTCTGTAGTACGTATAGGCCCTCCTTCTGTTCCCCTCTAAACCAAATACAGTACCTTGAAAATATCCAGTCGGCAAGGTCAGTTCAGGATACCAATTGTATCCAATCAGAAGTGAGGGAAACCCCCACTAAGATGATTTATCGGCTTCAATGTTATAGTGTTCCAGTTCCAGTTCTGTCCGTGTTTTACCCATTCAATCCGGGAAAGCATCCGTGTCATATTAGATTTGAGCTAAAAAGCATAATTTTATACTTTAGCTCTTCAAAAATAGCAGATCTACAAGCCCGTAGTGTGGCACAAGGTGACCCGCTATCAGCTTGTATATCGTGACAATTCACAAATAATGCCAATTTGTCCAAATCTTTGAATATATATATATGTAAACATTTGTACTTAGATCTTTGCTTCTATGGGGCGTTCCTGGAACAACATACATTGAGATGGGGCCTCGGGTCCTAATCCTTTATCCTGTATTGTATGGTATTAGAGTTCTCTCTGTGGGACTCCCTTTTTTGCTGGGCCTGGGAGTCGATGGGCGCTGATGGGGCGCTTGTTTATATAACTATTGACTAGACCGCGACGGAGGCCATCTAAAGCCCTCACCGAGCTAAAGCGAGCGAGACTGATGACATATTGAAGCTGTGCCACGGCGCAAATGTAAACACAACCTAACAAGACTACAACTCTAATGTAAACACAACCTACAAGACTACAACTCGTCTGTCTGTCTGTGTGTGTGTAGTCCAACAGGTGATGGAGGCACACTTACTGAAGCTGCTGATGGGGATCAGAGAATGACCAAGGGGGGGTGCTGTCGATTATTTTGGGTGGTCGCGACCTGAAAAGTTTTAGAAACACTGAAGTAAGGCGTTGTGTGTACACGACACAAAAGATCAAAGGTGAATGAAGTTAGTGTTTTTTTTTTAAATGTCAAATATGATGATTATTATTATTATTATACACATGATGCAGACTGCACCAGCCATTTTTATTCTTGTTCTTTCTTGAATCTGACAGACTGCAGTAAGTTATAGTCACACTATTGTATAAGCTGTCAACGTGAGAGGTCAAGGGATCAGTTGTGCCATGATGTAATAGTACATCAGTGTTTGTTCATATAGCTGTGTTAACCTTTAAAGGTGCGTTCAGACCTGAATTTAAATATTCGCCTCGGTTCGTCCCGTTTGTGCTGCGCCGGGTCGCGCCGCGGCCGCTAGCGGCGCTCGCGGAACTTCTCGTCTTTGCGTTGACTTTGTATGTAATCGAGCCGCTCTAACCATCCACGTCTCTGAACGCACCGTTGGTACAATTTAGTAAAGTTTAATAATGTTAATGTGGTGCTATTTTCCTTTGTGTGTAAGATTTTGTGCATTTTTCTCCCTGTGATAATTATCATTTACAACAATATAAGTTATTGCCTTTTGTGTACAAATGTTAATTTATGTTACGTTTAGCCAAAAAAGCTCATCCAAGTGAAATTGCCTGACAATTAAAACTCATCATTTGGATTTGGTTTCTTGTAGAATTATTATTATTATTATTATTATTATTCTTTTAACAATAACATTAACTGCATTCCATTAATAAATGTGTATGCTTGATCCTAAGCCACAGAAACGATTTTAAACAGTAGGCCTATAGACAATTTTCAGGAAAGAATAGCACATTTCAATGAACACCTTGAGGGCCCGGTGCCTATTTAATCCATTAATAGAATGTGCCCATCGTCAACAAGCGCCTCTATAGACTGTATAGCACTAATTTGATGGAGATTATCAATCTCTATCTCGGGGCCCATGGCCGTGCACTTGAACTTGACTGTGATTTACGTCATGGGCCCATGCACGATGGTGTTTTAACTGGTGTAAAGTGGTGGAAACGTGAGATTAACTTTACTCGTCTATTCATCAAAGCAAACACTTAATGCCAGAGTAGCAGTCGTTGGAACATTTGGTGACCCTCAAGTCCTGTCAGGTCTTCTCGACACCCCTGGGATTTCACTCTCCTTTAGTTCGCTTCATTCTTGGAGGCCTCGTCAAAGACAAAGTTCAACACAGAGATCTGTAGTAGTGTTAATCCATTTAGACCAGACGACGCATCTGTGTCAACTTCATAGCTTTTAACCACTATTTTAAAACTTTTGCTGTTGAAAAATAGCAGATCTACAAGCTACGAGCTTGTAGATCTGCTATTTTTTGAAAAATCATGAAAATGCGGCGCAAATATTTGAATATATATTCTTTCACAGCAAACATTTTTAACTAGTAGTATCTTTGCTTCTGGGAGGTCCACAGAACAACATATTTTGAGATGGAGGTCTGCGGCCAAATACCTATCATTCTCGGGGTCCTCGATGTGGAAAAGGTTTGAGAACCACTGACATATAGAAACATACATATGACATATAGAAACATACGTGATTTAGAAGACCTTTGTAGAATCTGTTGTCAGGTCTTAGTGGATTAATCCGGTACGGAGGGACCTCTGCTAACACGCGCGCACACACACACACACACACACACACACACACACACACACACACACACACACACACACTGTGCCTGCATGTCATCATGACACCCAAGGAACGCTGCTCATAAAGTGGACGTGTTTATGTGAAACGTGATAGCAGGTGTAAAACTATCCCCACCTCCCTCCATACCATGCTCATCTCATCAGCTATAAGGCAAGCCATACAGAACCGACTGGCATGGAGAAGATCAAAGAATTATGGCCACAATAAGCTCTCAAAGAAATCTGTCATTCCCACACATTTGGCTCACAAGTGTTGAGCATCGAAATGGAAACGATTCCAAAAGTCTGAAAGTACATATTTCACTAGTGAGGCGATAATAACAGGACAGAAACCTTGTATGTCCATGTTTCTTTATGTGTTGTAGTAAATGTACGCCGGCCCTCGTTATCATAGTGTCACAAACATTGGCCCAAAATAGCCAGATCTACAAGCTCTCAACGCATCGTGATGTGATGAGTTGTGAGCTTGTAGAGCAGCTACTTTTTACATTTTGCCAATTTAAGTCTGTCTGGGTTTTATAATTATTATAACCAATTAAAAAGTATTAACAAGAGCTTGTGTGACTAAAGGAACACAGGTTATTTATTAAGTAACAGTTAAGTATACAGTATAAGTAACAGTTTCTTTGGACATACAAGGTTTCCACACCCGTCAACCACGATAAAAGAAACGTATCTCAAACAATAGCGTGATGGCATTGGCAGTTGTTAACCCCGTGTCATCCGCTGAATACATATGAAATCGTTTGTTACATTAGCAAAGTCTTGGAAAGGGGAGAGCCCTGAGAGAACAGCCTGGGGGTAATGGCAACCTCATGTGTTTGCTTCATTTTCTGCACAAGGAAAGCAAACGGGGTTCTGAGAAGTCATAAACAACGAGCACAGCGTTTCAAACACCCAGTGATGTACAGTCAGCATCTAAGTACATTTACTCATACTGTACAATATTGATTCTTTCACGCTTTACCCGAGTATTTCCAATTTTCAGTATTTTTTACTTCTAACTCCACTACATCTCAGACTTTGTAGATTTTGATTATTATTACAAAACATACATTACCCACTTTGGTTTGAAAATAGCCGATCTACAAGCTTACAATGTGTTGCACGATGCGTCGCATTGTGAACTTGTAGATCAGCTATTTACAAAATTATGTTTTTATACGTAAACCTAGGACCTTCTGCATAATGAAGTACGTTCTACTTTTGGTACTTTAAGTACATTTTGATACACTTTCACACTTTTTCCACCACTGTCAAACACCCAAGTCAGTCCACATCACGACCTCATCTTCATAACTGATGGATCCATCTTTGCACGGACCCTCTTTAGAACCCAAACAAAAACAAACCTGACAAGGAAAATGTACACACAATTCCGGGATGTAGTTCTCGCTGAAGTTTAAACTTTACACGTCCATAATCACAGTAATAACCACAGGACACGCGGACATGAGAGTCATAGATTATGTATCTGTGATTTGTGAGTGAACAGTTTGAAAGGAGCCCCCACACTCGTTTCCTAAACACTTTGCACAATATGTAAATGAATGATGATGATGATGTTTTGGTGTAATAATGCTAAACACGTGTTTCCCGCTCTCGTACAATATGCAGAATTATCATGTTAAGGTATTAATCATTCTATGTTCTTGCTGTTCACCCTTTAGCCGACCAGTTGAGGAAATCACAGCATGAGGTTTAAAGCGTTGCTTTTGCCTTGCATTTGGGTTTATTGGAAGACGCTTTTGAAAAAAGCTAGTTTGACCAATTCAAATACTTAATATTAAAGTAGTATATAGTTCAACCCCCAAAAAATATTATGTTTTAGCGTTGAATTCATGGAGATTTCTGTCGCATTCCTGAGCCAATAATGTGATGACCTGTGACCCGGTCGTCACATTATTGGCTCAGGCTGTGATGGTTCAAGTCACACCCTGTCTCATCAAGTCTCCTCATGAGGGCTCAAAGCTCCATTGTACTGGGAGTCTGGGACTTGGACAGACATCTCATTCTCCACAACTGTGGCACACCAAAAGGCTGTTGGAAGGGACACACGTCATAATTAGGACTAGTGTCACGGTTAATTGTCACACCACAATAAGTCTAAAGGCTTCGTAATGAAAAAGTGCACATGGCAGATATGACAGATAACTGAAATATGCCAAGAAATGTCTGACATTTTTGGCAGTTGGTGGGCAGAGCCATTGTGGGTGGGCGGCCGCGCCTCGACATGAGCCTCACGTCATGCGTGAATGTTGGATTTGACTGTTATGAAATCACTCCGTCTCCCTGGAAGCTGTCTCCAGTCCACCCAGGGGTGAAGCTGTCTCCACCCATAGGGGTGTTCTGTAACAATCAGCACCCAGCAGGGCTTCATCTCAATCAGCCAACATCTGAAACAAATTAATGGACAACACAACGACAATTAATGTTGGAGGCCATGGAACCAAATTGCACTTCTGTTTATTTAAATGAACTAGTCCAGACCATATCCGTGCAGCAGGGTTATGACATACCCAAAGTATGTTTTTGTTCTCTACTCTGATTGATGGAATGGGGGTCCGTGGCCTAATAATGCATATCAAACAGGGGGTCCTTGGAATTAAAATGGTCCCTGGCTGGCATACCTTTTCAACTGGGGACTGTTTTCCTCTGCATTTTCCAACCAAATTCAACTGTATAGTCTGTCACATCACAGGTTTATTTTACAGATGTACTGACATTCTTTGATGTGCAAGCTCCCATTTTCACTTTTCAAGAAAAATAGAGATGAGCAGAAAATAAGGAAAACGGATATGTGACATATTCATGACCATGTGTAGAGTAAAATAGGCTACATAAATTGCATGATTAAAAACAAATGGAATTAGTGCCATTGTTTTACAGTATATAGGTAGGCTGTGCATATGCTTTAATAACATATTTGCAGGCCTTCTCATCCAACACTTCACAGGCTTCAAAGTTGTAATCCTATCGAAGTGGAAGTTGGATATGTTGCAATGCTTCGACACCAACTTAACACTTGTTTATGGGGATTATGGTCATGGATTATGGCCATGGCTACAATCTCCAAGAGTGTGGACTGTGAAGGTCACCTTTGATCATCAGATGATAAACCAAATTATACATCATCATGGTAGGCATCTATTTGTCATGTTAGTGTTCAAAAGTCACAAAAATAAGGTGCACAAATAGTGAAATCTATCTTTGAGGTAGATATGGAGAGATGTGTGAATTTAAAAGGTGCTGATACTTCCCCTTATTCACCGGTCAAAGTTGAAACATAGGCTACTAAGCTCATTCAGGGGCTATTCCAAATATTTCTTAGGAATCTGTCAAATCCCTCTGTGTGGAGTTATAAAAACAGCATGCACTTATGCCTTTGCACTTGATTCGTTTACTTTCTGAAGATTATTTTCAAAGAGGGATTATTAGGACATTTGGAGCAGGTTGCTTTATATCGGCCAGTGATATATCAACTAGCATTTATCTCACAATAGGTAAACCAAATGTACAACACAGCTTATTAAAAAACAAAACAATCTGTTAAGACTTTTTTTACTTATTTTTTTATTTACCCAGGGAAGTAGCTGAGCACAGGTGCTCATTTTCAGCAACGCCCTGCACATAGAAACACACAGACAGACACACACACACACACACACACACACACACACACACACACACACACACACACACACACACACGTTAAAACCTGGGAGCTGACCAGTACAACCACATTCTTATACTGTTGGCCACTAAGCAGCTCCAGGGGGAGCAGTTGGGGGTTCAGTGTCTGCTCAAGGGTGTTGCACTTCAGCGGTGTTGAGTGAGTGATGACAATCACTTCCCCACCCAGATTTTTCCTACCCGTCCGGGGAATCGAACCGGCAACCTTTCGGCAACAATCTAGTTATAAAATCTAGTTATAATCACAGTCTTGTACGTTTGTTTTTATAGATTATATAGGCAGAGAGAGAGAGAGAGAGAGTATAGCTGCATATGGCATTTGGTTCCATACACTCTCTGAGTTAAATTAACTTTGATTTTACAATATACATTGGGGTCTCAGGGATAGAAATGCCATTAAATGGGGGTCCGTAGACTAATATGCATGTCAAACTGGGGGTCCTTGAAATTAAACAGGTCGAAGATCACTGCTAGAGCCGTAACAATCTTCTCTTTTATCTGGCATATCTCTCCAAATGGGGGTCCGCGGGCTAATTCATTAATGTCAACTTGGGGGTCCTTGACATGAAAAAGGTTTTGCGAAACCACACTGGGTTAATTGACTTTGTGGTCACGCTCCCTGGCTTTAGCCTGTTTGTTTATTTGAACTTGACTGTGTGAGGTTAATCAACAATGTCTACAAAGCTGCAAAGTGGTGATTATTACTACAGGGACGTGATTAGGCTTTGCACACGTACGGCGAGCAGATTTAAGCCTCTGGAGTATTTATCCAATTCATTAGTCCCTTGAACTCTTCTATTGTAAACTGCTTTTTTCTTCCTGCATAATCCTCCCCGAAAAACAAATTCAAACTAATATAGGCCTGTTATGTATAGAGGGGGTATGCGCGTGACATCATCATCAAACCAGGAAGTTACGCAGGAACGCCTACTACTGAGTGGCAAAAAACTACTTTCTGGCCTCGACAGCCCAGACATCCAAACAGAAAATTCATATTTGATTGCATTAAACAACGTTAAACAATGTTTAAACTCACTTTGCATGGTGCTTTGCCACTCCATTTGCCATTCACTTTAAGCATGCGCATGCCCTCTATTTGGCCACATGTCGTGCACAGACAGACCCCCATCTGAGAAGTTGTTGTAGGGGTAGATATTTGTGTCAAAGAAATCTTCAAATTCTTTTCAAGATTTTTTTCAACAGTAAAAAAGAAATCACACCTGTGTGAACTGTGAACTGAGAGGTCCAACTATACGTACTGTATTACGCGTACTACTGTACTGTACTGTACTGTACTGTACTGTACTGTACTGTACTGTACTGTACTGTACTGTACTGTAGTACTCATAGTACTGTACATACTGTACTGTACTACTCGTAAGACAGACAGACAGTCAGTGGCCACGGTATAAATAGCATACCGTCCCCGGACCCCACTTTGGGACTGACTGACTTTACTTGTGTGAGGCATTTCATAACACATGCTCCTCACGCCATCTACAGGACAGGATAGGTAGTACCTCAAATAGACTGAAGCGTGAGATATTATCAGACTTTATCATTATTAATTTATACCAATTTGTACCAATTTTAGATTCCGTTTGTAGCCTATACTCAAAAAAGTAAAGGGAAATTTGTGTAATTTTGTTTAAAAATATTTATATACATATAGGAATTAGAGGCCAGAATGAAATGCTATATCGTGTTAAAGCTATAGGATTATGGTTCATATTTTTAAACCTATTGATTGATTGATTGAAATATTTATTAACAATTAGCAGAATTACAGTACATTTCAAGCACAACTCAATACAAAGACTTAACTGTGAGTGGACCACGGTCCAAAATGATGAGAAACGAGGCTAACTTTTTTTTTCAAAATTTCAAAAGAGTCCTACCCACAGACAGAGCTTTGGACAGGTCAGTCATTTAGACAAGAGTCCTACCCACAGACAGAGCTTTGGACAGGTCAGTCATTTAGACAAGAGTCCTACCCACAGACAGAGCTTTGGACAGGTCAGTCATTTAGACAAGAGTCCTACCCACAGACAGAGCTTTGGACAGGTCAGTCATTTAGACAAGAGTCCTACCCACAGACAGAGCTTTGGACAGGTCAGTCATTTAGACAAGAGTCCTACCCACAGACAGAGCTTTGGACAGGTCAGTCATTTAGACAAGAGTCCTACCCACAGACAGAGCTTTGGACAGGTCAGTCATTTAGACAAGAGTCCTACCCACAGACAGAGCTTTGGACAGGTCAGTCATTTAGACAAGAGTCCTACCCACAGACAGAGCTTTGGACAGGTCAGTAATTTCTTATTCTCACGCCTTGTAAGACAATCAGAGGTCTCTGTTTATCGACATGTCGGAGGTCTTCTAAATGTAAGGCAGTTGCTAGAGTCCCTTTGCAAATACATGCTTTGGCATCTGCTGTATACAGTATACTGTACTGTACTGTACTGTACGGTACAGTACAGGTGCATTTATATAGCACTCTCATCCAAAGCACTTTAACACAGATTGTGCATTACATTCACCCATTCACACACACACACACACACACACACACACACACACACACACACACACACACACACACACACACACATTCACACACTCATTCATACACTGCTACACAGCTTCTTGCTAACTCTGGGGGAGCCCAGGATGGAACTGGAAACCCCCCCACTCTACCACAGAGACCACTGCTGCTCTCATGTTGTTCCAGTTGGTCCTGGACTAGTACTAATACTCGGTGTTCTCTCTGTGTGTTCCTGAAGGTGTTGGAGCACATCCGTCTGCCTCTCATCAGTCCCTCCTTCCTCCACACTGTGGTGGAGAGTCTGGAGGTGGTGAAAGAACAGCCGGGCTGTCAGAGGTTCATCTCTGAGGCCAAGGGGGAGCAGCCATACTCTAACTCAGCACGCCCACGCAGTAACACCGGTATGTGACGAGCTGAAAGTGGACATCTATCCAAAGGCCAGCATGCCCGTCTGTGAGATATGTGGGTCTCTTTTCATGAAATAAACTCTTGAATGTACTCCTGTACACCTGCTCCTTCTCCCCCACTGGATGCAGTGATCGTGGCAGTGAGAGAAAAGATGTACCAAAGGAACACCGTCGACTCATTGGAGATCTTCGATCCCCTGACAGAAGAGTGGAGGACAGTTGGAGACTTGCCCATGAAAAGCGAAAGGCATGCCATGGTCGCCTCAGGTGAGAAGAAAAACTCTATTATTGGACTCGGGTCCATGCACAAAGTACAAACGAATAGACATAAAAGAGACATGACGGGCAAGAAAAAGTCATTAAAAGGATGTAAAATAAAAAATAGTACACAACTTAACCCATTCTGGGCGGGAACCCCTTTTTGGGTTCTGTACAGAGCATGTGAGCGGAGCGAAGAGATTTTGACGTGAGCGCGGAGCGGGTTTTTAAATGGGTCGGATTGACTTCCGGAGCGAGAGCTGTCCTCCGCTCCGAGCCGCTCAGTGCACACGGCACGGCACTGTGCAAGCTTGGCTAGCAGTTTACATCAATCATTGCCTCTCAGGCAGGCCCGGCACCACGGGGGGGTAAAGGGGATGTTTGCGCCCTTAAATCAACCTCTTTGCCTTTGTGCCCCCTCAAAAATCTCAATGTCCTCTCAGTCATTCCATCCTGGCGCCGGGGCCTGCTCTCAGACTCAAGCCCAGCCCCATACGCGTAATCTGCTTCACGGACTGTCCATGAGAATAGACATACAAATCATCAATGCACCGCTCATGGCGTGTCGACAGTTTACATATCTGTTCTTTTGGATTTGGACACATGACGATGGGCTACAACAGAGCATGTGAGCGCGAGCGGAGCGGAGCGAGGAGCGGAGCGGGTGGATTTTGAAGTGAGCGCGGAGCGAGCGTAGAGCGGCGTGGGGGGAGATGAACGTGAGCGCGGAGCGAGCGTAACAAAAGCCGTCGAGAGCGAAGAGCGGAATTATCGGCCGCTCCGCTCCGCTCACATGCTCTGGTTCTGTACAGTATGTACAGTATTAAAAAATGTGATGCTGCTAAATAAATAGAAAACTGGGTTAATCCACAGGTATTTAACACCCCGAACGCCCGGGATTATTTAATCCGCAATCCATTAAATCAGAGCGCCCAGCGATTTATAGCAGCGGAGCACATTCAGCGACGGACCGGATGTTATCCCGGATGTGGCTGAAGTAGGACCGGATGTTATCCCGGATGTGGCTGAAGTAGCTAGATGACCAAAACACTCTCCGTGCGAACGACAACAACGGGCGGTATGATTAATTCTAACGCGACTAGCGACGGGACCGCGATCGGACCGTCTAACACATAATTGTTCTTTTCTTAGAATTGGACGGAATGATTCAGATGAAGAGTTATTAACGTTTTAACATTTTCGATCTCGTCGGGCTAATATAAGCGCCCAGCAGCTTATATTATAACACTGGAACTATTTTGATGAATTTCTGTGAATTTCTTCAGCGATATATATATATATGAAGACATTTCAAGTTGTGTATGCATATTAAACTATGTATTTCTTTTAAAACAATGAAAGCTTACATCATTGTTTTAATTCTGCTCCTCTCCCACCATATAGGCTCTACTCTGTATCTGGCTGGAGGGGACAGGCGGGGTCGTATTCGTCCTAGTGGTAAAAGTAGTGAGATGTGGCGCTTCGATGCTCGGAACGAAACATGGCTGAAGATGGCTTCCATGAAAGAGGAACACACTGACTTCAGTAAGCTGTCAAACTATTCTAATTTATCCCCGTTTTCCCTGCCAAGAATATTTAACCAAAAAAGCCCAGACTGCCATAATTTACATCAATGTATGTTTACTCAGGTTTAAGTAGTCACAGAATATTCATCTTCACTACTATCACTATCACTACTATCGCACACCGAGACATTCGTTTGTGAAAATAGTCGGTTTGAAAAACAAAGTTAGAGGGTGCTGAAGCCATTTTAATTTCAAGGACCCCCAAATTAAATGTATATTAATTAGCCTATAGGGTGACAGGGCCCTAGGGTGACAGGGTCCTAGGCCATTTCATTATGATTTTCATCTCTGCACTGGGACCCCATGTTACAGACATGTTTACAATATTTTACAACAGTAGCTACTTATATTTTGTTATTTAAAGCTGTGATTATTTATTTAAGAAGCACTGTTCTGTACCAATGTTTAAGCTAAAATAATGATGACCGGGGACTTAAAAATCATTGTTTTAATTGATGGCCTTCATGCCCTGGCACTTGGCCTTGTGTCCTCAAAAAGTTGACCAAGTGGCCTTGCCCCTAAAATGATGAAATTCCAGGCCTGGTTGGAGCCCATTCAAAAGACACACAGTCATGGCAGAGAAAATTGTCCCCACGAGGAAATAAAAATGAGTTTTACGAGCACATGGCTGTCACATGTGTTTCTGGGTTGATCATAGATTGTGTTCTTATATCCTTACTGAATTGAATCGTATACCGTACGATATAGGATATAGCCCATGGTCCAAAATGATGAGAAACGAGGATAACTTTTTTTTTCAAAAAACATGGGCTATAACCCATCGTTTTTTTTCATTTTTTCATTTTTGTCAAATCATCAAAAATGAGGAATAACGGCGCGCTATAGTATGCTGTATGATATAGGCTATAGCCCATGGTCCAAAATGATGAGAAACGAGGATAACTTTTTTTTTCAAAAAACATGGGCTATAACCCATTTTTTTAATTTTTTAATTTTTGTCAAATCATCAAAAATGATGAAAAACCGCGCGCTATAGTATGCCGTACGATATGGGCTATAGCCCACGGTCCAAAATGATGAGAAACGAGGCTAACCTTTTTTTTTCAAAATTTAAAAAAACATGGGCTATAACCCATCGTTTTTGTAATTTCGTCATTTTTTTCGAATCCTCAAAAATGATGAAAAACGACGCGCTATAGTATGCCGTACGATATGGGCTATAGCCCATGGTCCAAAATGATGAGAAACGAGGATAACTTTTTTTTTCAAAATAAAAAAAAACATGGGCTATAAATAACCCATCGTTTTTGTCATTTCGTCATTTTTTTCAAAAATGATGAAAAACGGCGCGCTATAGTATGCCGTACGATATGGGCTATAGCCCATGGTCCAAAATGATGAGAAACGAGGCTAACTTTTTTTTTTTCAAAATTTCAAAAAACATGGGCTACCAGTTGTGATGCAACAGAGTTCGCTGTGACCACATCTATGCAAAAGTAAGAACGAAGGAGGGTTTGGACTCCCTCAATTCAGGTTATACTATATGGCGGCTCACTTAAACTTTATTTATCTATGGTATGACTGCTATCCTGGATGTAACCTGGAAAATTTGCCTGCATGGCTTAGTATCGAGCATGCATCCTGTTCTGGGTCGTGTCTTCCTGCATTACTTAATAGCCCTATTAAGATCAAGAAAAGTAGTTATGGACATAACCCCATAATTCAAAACTCTCTGAAAATATGGTCTCAGGTCTTAGCATTGACAAAGGCTCCTAAAATATATTTGGATTCTCCTATATGTTCCAATCCGGCTTTTCAGCCGGGTCTGGCAGACCCGGTTTTTATGTCATGGAAGGAGAAAGGTATTGTGAATCTCCGAAATGTATACTTTAATCAAGGTCATGGTAAAGGTTATCTTGCCTCTTTTCAACAAATACGAGAATCCTTCCGGCTCCCATCATCACATTTGTTCCGTTACTTGCAATTGAGACATTTTCTTAGAACGCATGTCCCACAATATGAACAACAACCCAGTCATCCAGTCTTGGATAGTTTCTTCAACACTGAGCCCTTTGAAAAAGGTGCAGTCTCTCAATTCTATGACACCTTGCTGACCGTGGTTAACCCATCCTCAAGCTTGTTTAAGGACAATTGGCAAAGAGAATTAGGCATAGAGATTTCAGATGGAGTATGGGAGGATTGTATCACCAACATTCACCATAGCTCTATCAATGTTAGGCACTCTCTGATTCAATTTAAGATTGTTCATAGGCTGCACTATTCCCCAACTAAATTAAACAAAATCTTTAAAGATTCTTCTCCCATGTGTGGAAAGTGTTTAACGGAACAAGGGACTTTGTCTCATCAGTTCCTTCAATGTCATAAATTGCAACGTTTCTGGAATGAAATTTTTGATTTCTTGGCTAAAGCTTATAAAAAAGACTTCCCCCCGGCACCTCTAGTTGCACTCTTCGGTGTGATGGAACCAGATCAAGTAAAAAACAAATACGAGGCACAGGCCATCTCACTCGCAACACTGTTAGCTAGGAAATTAATACTACAAGCCTGGAAATCGGATAAACCTCCGACAGTTGACATGTGGCTAAGGGAGCTGGGAGGAGTGCTGCATATGGAGAAAATTAGATTCACCTTGTCGAAAAAAGAACATCTTTATCTAAAAACCTGGTCGCCCATTATTGAGATGCTTGTTACATTGGACTGAAGTGGTGTAATTGAATGTTGTTCTGCCCCGTAATGTCGTCTAATTAATGTTTGATATGTGTATACTGTATACGTCTGTATTGTCTATGTGGGTACACATGTATGCATATGTCTTCCTTTTCACATCAGAAATGTTTTTTAGAATTTATAGTGATGTTGTTTCTGTCCTCGGAATGCCGTGTAGTCATCAGCCTTGTCAGTTATAATTTTATTGTTTTTGTCTTTTTCTTTGAGTTATGTTTTGTCTCCTTTTATTGTAAGTCTCTTGTTTGTATGTTTTTTGCTATTTTTTTCCCGATCTGTAATTTTATGGTTAATCATTACTGAAATGCTTTTATGCCAAAAATCATAATAAACAGATGTTTAAAAAAAAATACAAGTGACCGTTGTGAATTATGGGTGGCTCCCAGAGGTCCTTGATCCCCATGGGGTCCAACAGTGGTCATTGAAGCGTGCACACACAAATGCACATATGCACCTACACACGCACAGGCGCACATGCGTATGCACACCTGGACCTGTAAATTAACAACACAAAAACTAAGGCACTGGTGTCGGACTTCTGGTTTACCGGAACGGGGTTCAACTCCCTGCAGTGCCCTGCTCAATGTGTTGTATTTACCGGAAAGGATGGGAAACATTAGCAAATTGCGGAGTGTTAGAAAAAAAAGGATGGCTTATAGCCCATGTTTTTTTTTCATTTTCCGCAATTTCCGCAATTTCCGGATAACTTTTTTTTTCAAAATTCAAAATTCCGCAATTTCCGCAATTTTTGAAATTTTGAAAAAAAAAGTTATCCGGAAATTGCGGAAATTGCGGAAATTGTAATTGCGGAAATGGTGGAAATGGTGGAAATGGATATTGTATTTTATTTTACTCAGCCATAACAATTTATTTTCTGTTAACCAACTTGCTGGCTGGCAGGCAGGCAGACAGCTACTCATAGACAGGCAGACAGACAGACAGCTACTCATGGAGAATTGGACAATATTGAAAAAATGAAAAAAACGATGGGTTATATTGAAGCGTGCACCTACACACGCACAGGCGCACATGTATATGCACACCTGGACCTGTAAATGAACAACACAAAAACTAAGGCACTGGTGTCGGACTTCTGGTTTACCGGAACGGGGTTCAACTCCCTGCAGTGCCCTGCTCAATGTGTTGTATTTACCGGAAAGGATGGGAAACATTAGCAAATTGCGGAGTGTTAGAAAAAAAAGGATGGCTTATAGCCCATGTTTTTTTCATTTTCCGCAATTTCCGCAATTTCCGGATAACTTTTTTTTTCAAAATTCAAAATTCCGCAATTTCCGCAATTTTTGAAATTTTGAAAAAAAAAGTTATCCGGAAATTGCGGAAATTGCGGAAATTGTGGAAATGGTAATTGCGGAAATGGTGGAAATGGTGGAAATGGATATTGTATTTTATTTTACTCAGCCATAACAATTTATTTTCTGTTAACCAGGCTGGCAGGCAGGCAGACAGCTACTCATAGACAGGCAGACAGACAGACAGCTACTCATGGAGAATTGGACAATATTGAAAAAATGAAAAAAACGATGGGTTATATTGAAGCGTGCACCTACACACGCACAGGCGCACATGTATATGCACACCTGGACCTGTAAATGAACAACACAAAAACTAAGGCACTGGTGTCGGACTTCTGGTTTACCGGAACGGGGTTCAACTCCCTGCAGTGCCCTGCTCAATGTGTTGTATTTACCGGAAAAATTAAGTGTTGCGCAATTTCCATTTCCGCAATTGGTAATTGCGGAAATTGCGGAAATGGTAATTGCGAAAATTGCGGAAATTGCGGAATTGCAGAAATTGTGGAAATGGTAATTGCGGAAATTGCGGAAAGTGTAATTGCGTAAAATTGCGGAAATGGTAATTGCGAAAATTGCGGAAATTGTGGAATTGCGAAAATGGTAATTGCGGAAATGGAAATTGCGGAAATGTTAATTGCAGAAATTGCGGAAATTACGGAAATGGAAATTGTTGAAATTAGGGAAATTGCGGAAATGGAAATTGCGGAAATTGTGGAATTGCGGAAATGGAATTGAAATTTGAAGAAAAGAATAATAAAAAAAAACGATTTTCACTTTTTTTTAAATCCTCAAAAATGATTAAGACTATAGCGATGACCTCTGAGACCATGGACACCAATGAACCATGTAAATACAACAAATTGAGCAGGGCACTGCAGGGAGTTGCACCCCGTTCCGGTAAACCAGAAGTACGACACCAGTGCCTTAGTTTTTGTGTTGTCATTTACAGGTCCTTTCGTTGAAATGTAAATTTTACATTTCAACAGTAAAGTAATATATAAAGAAGAGAAACAAAAAAGTACAAAAATAACATTTTCGAATTACCTGTATTTGCTTTGATTTTTTAAACTTTCTCTTCACTAGTAGGAATAAACACGCCATTGGGGAGGTTTAAGGAATTTATTGACAGTGAATAGATGGAGGGATGAAGGAGGGATGAATGAATGCGGATGTGTAGGTTCCGGGGGGGTCGCCGACCCTGGAGTCTTTGGGGAGGAGGTCGAATGGCACTCGTCGTGTGGCGTTCGTCGTAAGGCGTTCGTCTTACGGTGCGCATGGACGAAATCCCACGGCAGGAACCTGATAATGATGGGAGAGAGTTTTGTTTTAATCGTTTGATCCACTTTTGGCGAGGTGGATGTAGTAGTTCCTTTGGGGGGAGCGGGGAGAGGAGCTGCTATGGAGGTGAAGGGGTGGGGGTGGGTTGCGAGAAGCCTGTAGGAAGGCGGCTAGTGTGCGACGCGGGCGAAGCAAGGAGGGTTCTGGGTGGTATTTGGCAGGTATAAAAAGGGGACAGGTAGATTGACGTGGAGGGAGGAGAGTGGCGTGAAGGGCAGGGCCAATGCGCGTTTCTCCTCCTCCTGAACATCAGTTGTTCCAACTCCATTAACCATTATTTGACACTTTTGGTTGTTGAAAAACAGCTTCTAACCATTATTTGACACTTTTGGTTGTTTCAAAATTAAAAAAAACATGGGCTATAACCCATCGTTTTTGTCATTTTTTCCAAATCCTCAAAAATGATGAAAAACGGCGTGCCATAGTATGCCGTACGATATGGGCTATAGCCCACGGTCCAAAATGATGAGAAACGAGGCTAAATTATTTTTTCAAAATTTCAAAAAACATGGGCTATAACCCATCGTTTTTGTCATTTCGTCATTTTTTTCAAATCTTCAAAAATGATGAAAAACGGCGCGCTATAGTATGCCGTACGATATGGGCTATAGCCCACGGTCCAAAATGATGAGAAACGAGGCTAAATTATTTTTTCAAAATTTCAAAAAACATGGGCTATAACCCATCGTTTTTGTCATTTCGTCATTTTTTTCAAATCTTCAAAAATAATGAAAAACGGCGCGCTATAGTATGCCGTACGATATGGGCTATAGCCCACGGTCCAAAATGATGAGAAACGAGGCTAAATTATTTTTTCAAAATTTCAAAAAACATGGGCTATAACCCATCGTTTTTGTCATTTCGTCATTTTTTTCAAATCTTCAAAAATGATGAAAAACGGCGCGCTATAGTATGCCGTACGATATGGGCTATAGCCCACGGTCCAAAATGATGAGAAACGAGGCTAAATTATTTTTTCAAAATTTCAAAAAACATGGGCTATAACCCATCGTTTTTGTCATTTCGTCATTTTTTTCAAATATTCAAAAATGATGAAAAACGGCGCGCTATAGTATGCCGTACGATATGGGCTATAGCCCACGGTCCAAAATGATGAGAAACGAGGCTAAATTATTTTTTCAAAATTTCAAAAAACATGGGCTATAACCCATCGTTTTTGTCATTTCGTCATTTTTTTCAAATCTTCAAAAATGATGAAAAACGGCGCGCTATAGTATGCCGTACGATATGGGCTATAGCCCACGGTCCAAAATGATGAGAAACGAGGCTAAATTATTTTTTCAAAATTTCAAAAAACATGGGCTATAACCCATCGTTTTTGTCATTTCGTCATTTTTTTCAAATCTTCAAAAAAGATGAAAAACGGCGCGCTATAGTATGCCGTACGATATGGGCTATAGCCCACGGTCCAAAATGATGAGAAACGAGGCTAAATTATTTTTTCAAAATTTCAAAAAACATGGGCTATAACCCATCGTTTTTGTCATTTCGTCATTTTTTTCAAATCTTCAAAAATGATGAAAAACGGCGCGCTATAGTATGCCGTACGATATGGGCTATAGCCCACGGTCCAAAATGATGAGAAACGAGGCTAAATTATTTTTTCAAAATTTCAAAAAACATGGGCTATAACCCATCGTTTTTGTCATTTCGTCATTTTTTTCAAATCTTCAAAAATGATGAAAAACGGCGCGCTATAGTATGCCGTACGATATGGGCTATAGCCCACGGTCCAAAATGATGAGAAACGAGGCTAAATTATTTTTTCAAAATTTCAAAAAACATGGGCTATAACCCATCGTTTTTGTCATTTCGTCATTTTTTTCAAATCTTCAAAAATGATGAAAAACGGCGCGCTATAGTATGCCGTACGATATGGGCTATAGCCCACGGTCCAAAATGATGAGAAACGAGGCTAAATTATTTTTTCAAAATTTCAAAAAACATGGGCTATAACCCATCGTTTTTGTCATTTCGTCATTTTTTTCAAATCTTCAAAAATGATGAAAAACGGCGCGCTATAGTATGCCGTACGATATGGGCTATAGCCCACGGTCCAAAATGATGAGAAACGAGGCTAAATTATTTTTTCAAAATTTCAAAAAACATGGGCTATAACCCATCGTTTTTGTCATTTCGTCATTTTTTTCAAATCTTCAAAAATGATGAAAAACGGCGCGCTATAGTATGCCGTACGATATGGGCTATAGCCCACGGTCCAAAATGATGAGAAACGAGGCTAAATTATTTTTTCAAAATTTCAAAAAACATGGGCTATAACCCATCGTTTTTGTCATTTCGTCATTTTTTTTTAAATCTTCAAAAATGATGAAAAACGGCGCCCTATAGTATGCCGTACGATATGGGCTATAGCCCACGGTCCAAAATGATGAGAAACGAGGCTAAATTATTTTTTCAAAATTTCAAAAAACATGGGCTATAACCCATCGTTTTTGTCATTTCGTCATTTTTTTCAAATCTTCAAAAATGATGAAAAACGGCGCGCTATAGTATGCCGTACGATATGGGCTATAGCCCACGGTCCAAAATGATGAGAAACGAGGCTAAATTATTTTTTCAAAATTTCAAAAAACATGGGCTATAACCCATCGTTTTTGTCATTTCGTCATTTTTTTCAAATCTTCAAAAATGATGAAAAACGGCGCGCTATAGTATGCCGTACGATATGGGCTATAGCCCACGGTCCAAAATGATGAGAAACGAGGCTAAATTATTTTTTCAAAATTTCAAAAAACATGGGCTATAACCCATCGTTTTTGTCATTTCGTCATTTTTTTCAAATCTTCAAAAATGATGAAAAACGGCGCGCTATAGTATGCCGTACGATATGGGCTATAGCCCACGGTCCAAAATGATGAGAAACGAGGCTAAATTATTTTTTCAAAATTTCAAAAAACATGGGCTATAACCCATCGTTTTTGTCATTTCGTAATTTTTTTCAAATCTTCAAAAATGATGAAAAACGGCGCGCTATAGTATGCCGTACGATATGGGCTATAGCCCACGGTCCAAAATGATGAGAAACGAGGCTAAATTATTTTTTCAAAATTTCAAAAAACATGGGCTATAACCCATCGTTTTTGTCATTTCGTCATTTTTTTCAAATCTTCAAAAATGATGAAAAACGGCGCGCTATAGTATGCCGTACGATATGGGCTATAGCCCACGGTCCAAAATGATGAGAAACGAGGCTAAATTATTTTTTCAAAATTTAAAAAAACATGGGCTATAACCCATCGTTTTTGTCATTTCGTCATTTTTTTCAAATCTTCAAAAATGATGAAAAACGGCGCGCTATAGTATGCCGTACGATATGGGCTATAGCCCACGGTCCAAAATGATGAGAAACGAGGCTAAATTATTTTTTCAAAATTTCAAAAAACATGGGCTATAACCCATCGTTTTTGTCATTTCGTCATTTTTTTCAAATCTTCAAAAATGATGAAAAACGGCGCGCTATAGTATGCCGTACGATATGGGCTATAGCCCACGGTCCAAAATGATGAAAAACGAGGCTAAATTATTTTTTCAAAATTTCAAAAAACATGGGCTATAACCCATCGTTTTTGTCATTTCGTCATTTTTTTCAAATCTTCAAAAATGATGAAAAACGGCGCCCTATAGTATGCCGTACGATATGGGCTATAGCCCACGGTCCAAAATGATGAGAAACGAGGCTAAATTATTTTTTCAAAATTTCAAAAAACATGGGCTATAACCCATCGTTTTTGTCATTTCGTCATTTTTTTGAAATCTTCAAAAATGATGAAAAACAGCGCGCTATAGTATGCCGTACGATATGGGCTATAGCCCACGGTCCAAAATGATGAGAAACGAGGCTAAATTATTTTTTCAAAATTTCAAAAAACATGGGCTATAACCCATCGTTTTTGTCATTTCGCCATTTTTTTCAAATCTTCAAAAATGATGAAAAACGGCGCGCTATAGTATGCCGTACGATATGGGCTATAGCCCACGGTCCAAAATGATGAGAAACGAGGCTAAATTATTTTTTCAAAATTTCAAAAAACATGGGCTATAACCCATCGTTTTTGTCATTTCGTCATTTTTTTCAAATATTCAAAAATGATGAAAAACGGCGCGCTATAGTATGCCGTACGATATGGGCTATAGCCCACGGTCCAAAATGATGAGAAACGAGGCTAAATTATTTTTTCAAAATTTCAAAAAACATGGGCTATAACCCATCGTTTTTGTCATTTCGTCATTTTTTTCAAATCTTCAAAAATGATGAAAAACGGCGCGCTATAGTATGCCGTACGATATGGGCTATAGCCCACGGTCCAAAATGATGAGAAACGAGGCTAAATTATTTTTTCAAAATTTCAAAAAACATGGGCTATAACCCATCGTTTTTGTCATTTCGTCATTTTTTTCAAATCTTCAAAAATGATGAAAAACGGCGCGCTATAGTATGCCGTACGATATGGGCTATAGCCCACGGTCCAAAATGATGAGAAACGAGGCTAAATTATTTTTTCAAAATTTCAAAAAACATGGGCTATAACCCATCGTTTTTGTCATTTCGTCATTTTTTTCAAATCTTCAAAAATGATGAAAAACGGCGCGCTATAGTATGCCGTACGATATGGGCTATAGCCCACGGTCCAAAATGATGAGAAACGAGGCTAAATTATTTTTTCAAAATTTCAAAAAACATGGGCTATAACCCATCGTTTTTGTCATTTCGTCATTTTTTTCAAATCTTCAAAAATGATGAAAAACGGCGCGCTATAGTATGCCGTACGATATGGGCTATAGCCCACGGTCCAAAATGATGAGAAACGAGGCTAAATTATTTTTTCAAAATTTCAAAAAACATGGGCTATAACCCATCGTTTTTGTCATTTCGTCATTTTTTTCAAATCTTCAAAAATGATGAAAAACGGCGCGCTATAGTATGCCGTACGATATGGGCTATAGCCCACGGTCCAAAATGATGAGAAACGAGGCTAAATTATTTTTTCAAAATTTCAAAAAACATGGGCTATAACCCATCGTTTTTGTCATTTCGTCATTTTTTTCAAATCTTCAAAAATGATGAAAAACGGCGCGCTATAGTATGCCGTACGATATGGGCTATAGCCCACGGTCCAAAATGATGAGAAACGAGGCTAAATTATTTTTTCAAAATTTCAAAAAACATGGGCTATAACCCATCGTTTTTGTCATTTCGTCATTTTTTTCAAATATTCAAAAATGATGAAAAACGGCGCGCTATAGTATGCCGTACGATATGGGCTATAGCCCACGGTCCAAAATGATGAGAAACGAGGCTAAATTATTTTTTCAAAATTTCAAAAAACATGGGCTATAACCCATCGTTTTTGTCATTTCGTCATTTTTTTCAAATCTTCAAAAATGATGAAAAACGGCGCGCTATAGTATGCCGTACGATATGGGCTATAGCCCACGGTCCAAAATGATGAGAAACGAGGCTAAATTATTTTTTCAAAATTTCAAAAAACATGGGATATAACCCATCGTTTTTGTCATTTCGTCATTTTTTTCAAATCTTCAAAAATGATGAAAAACGGCGCGCTATAGTATGCCGTACGATATGGGCTATAGCCCACGGTCCAAAATGATGAGAAACGAGGCTAAATTATTTTTTCAAAATTTCAAAAAACATGGGCTATAACCCATCGTTTTTGTCATTTCGTCATTTTTTTCAAATCTTCAAAAATGATGAAAAACGGCGCGCTATAGTATGCCGTACGATATGGGCTATAGCCCACGGTCCAAAATGATGAGAAACGAGGCTAAATTATTTTTTCAAAATTTCAAAAAACATGGGCTATAACCCATCGTTTTTGTCATTTCGTCATTTTTTTCAAATCTTCAAAAATGATGAAAAACGGCGCGCTATAGTATGCCGTACGATATGGGCTATAGCCCACGGTCCAAAATGATGAGAAACGAGGCTAAATTATTTTTTCAAAATTTCAAAAAACATGGGCTATAACCCATCGTTTTTGTCATTTCGTCATTTTTTTCAAATCTTCAAAAATGATGAAAAACGGCGCGCTATAGTATGCCGTACGATATGGGCTATAGCCCACGGTCCAAAATGATGAGAAACGAGGCTAAATTATTTTTTCAAAATTTCAAAAAACATGGGCTATAACCCATCGTTTTTGTCATTTCGTCATTTTTTTCAAATCTTCAAAAATGATGAAAAACGGCGCGCTATAGTATGCCGTACGATATGGGCTATAGCCCACGGTCCAAAATGATGAGAAACGAGGCTAAATTATTTTTTCAAAATTTCAAAAAACATGGGCTATAACCCATCGTTTTTGTCATTTCGTCATTTTTTTCAAATCTTCAAAAATGATGAAAAACGGCGCGCTATAGTATGCTGTACGATATGGGCTATAGCCCACGGTCCAAAATGATGAGAAACGAGGCTAAATTATTTTTTCAAAATTTCAAAAAACATGGGCTATAACCCATCGTTTTTGTCATTTCGTCATTTTTTTAAATCTTCAAAAATGATGAAAAACGGCGCGCTATAGTATGCCGTACGATATGGGCTATAGCCCACGGTCCAAAATGATGAGAAACGAGGCTAAATTATTTTTTCAAAATTTCAAAAAACATGGGATATAACCCATCGTTTTTGTCATTTCGTCATTTTTTTCAAATCTTCAAAAATGATGAAAAACGGCGCGCTATAGTATGCCGTACGATATGGGCTATAGCCCACGGTCCAAAATGATAAAAAACGAGGCTAAATTATTTTTTCAAAATTTCAAAAAACATGGGCTATAACCCATCGTTTTTGTCATTTCGTCATTTTTTTCAAATCTTCAAAAATGATGAAAAACGGCGCGCTATAGTATGCCGTACGATATGGGCTATAGCCCACGGTCCAAAATGATGAGAAACGAGGCTAAATTATTTTTTCAAAATTTCAAAAAACATGGGCTATAACCCATCGTTTTTGTCATTTCGTCATTTTTTTCAAATCTTCAAAAATGATGAAAAACGGCGCGCTATAGTATGCCGTACGATATGGGCTATAGCCCACAGTCCAAAATGATGAGAAACGAGGCTAAATTATTTTTTCAAAATTTCAAAAAACATGGGCTATAACCCATCGTTTTTGTCATTTCGTCATTTTTTTCAAATCTTCAAAAATGATGAAAAACGGCGCGCTATAGTATGCCGTACGATATGGGCTATAGCCCACGGTCCAAAATGATGAGAAACGAGGCTAAATTATTTTTTCAAAATTTCAAAAAACATGGGCTATAACCCATCGTTTTTGTCATTTCGTCATTTTTTTCAAATCTTCAAAAATGATGAAAAACGGCGCGCTATAGTATGCCGTACGATATGGGCTATAGCCCACGGTCCAAAATGATGAGAAACGAGGCTAAATTATTTTTTCAAAATTTCAAAAAACATGGGCTATAACCCATCGTTTTTGTCATTTCGTCATTTTTTTCAAATCTTCAAAAATGATGAAAAACGGCGCGCTATAGTATGCCGTACGATATGGGCTATAGCCCACGGTCCAAAATGATGAGAAACGAGGCTAAATTATTTTTTCAAAATTTCAAAAAACATGGGCTATAACCCATCGTTTTTGTCATTTCGTCATTTTTTTCAAATCTTCAAAAATGATGAAAAACGGCGCGCTATAGTATGCCGTACGATATGGGCTATAGCCCACGGTCCAAAATGATGAGAAACGAGGCTAAATTATTTTTTCAAAATTTCAAAAAACATGGGCTATAACCCATCGTTTTTGTCATTTCGTCATTTTTTTCAAATCTTCAAAAATGATGAAAAACGGCGCGCTATAGTATGCCGTACGATATGGGCTATAGCCCACGGTCCAAAATGATAAGAAACGAGGCTAAATTATTTTTTCAAAATTTAAAAAAACATGGGCTATAACCCATCGTTTTTGTCATTTCGTCATTTTTTTCAAATCTTCAAAAATGATGAAAAACGGCGCGCTATAGTATGCCGTACGATATGGGCTATAGCCCACGGTCCAAAATGATGAGAAACGAGGCTAAATTATTTTTTCAAAATTTCAAAAAACATGGGCTATAACCCATCGTTTTTGTCATTTCGTCATTTTTTTCAAATCTTCAAAAATGATGAAAAACGGCGCGCTATAGTATGCCGTACGATATGGGCTATAGCCCACGGTCCAAAATGATGAGAAACGAGGCTAAATTATTTTTTCAAAATTTCAAAAAACATGGGCTATAACCCATCGTTTTTGTCATTTCGTCATTTTTTTCAAATCTTCAAAAATGATGAAAAACGGCGCGCTATAGTATGCCGTACGATATGGGCTATAGCCCACGGTCCAAAATGATGAGAAACGAGGCTAAATTATTTTTTCAAAATTTCAAAAAACATGGGCTATAACCCATCGTTTTTGTCATTTCGTCATTTTTTCAAATCTTCAAAAATGATGAAAAACGGCGCGCTATAGTATGCCGTACGATATGGGCTATAGCCCACGGTCCAAAATGATGAGAAACGAGGCTAAATTATTTTTTCAAAATTTCAAAAAACATGGGCTATAACCCATCGTTTTTGTCATTTCGTCATTTTTTTCAAATCTTCAAAAATGATGAAAAACGGCGCGCTATAGTATGCCGTACGATATGGGCTATAGCCCACGGTCCAAAATGATGAGAAACGAGGCTAAATTATTTTTTCAAAATTTCAAAAAACATGGGCTATAACCCATCGTTTTTGTCATTTCGTCATTTTTTTCAAATCTTCAAAAATGATGAAAAACGGCGCGCTATAGTATGCCGTACGATATGGGCTATAGCCCACGGTCCAAAATGATGAGAAACGAGGCTAAATTATTTTTTCAAAATTTCAAAAAACATGGGCTATAACCCATCGTTTTTGTCATTTCGTCATTTTTTTCAAATCTTCAAAAATGATGAAAAACGGCGCGCTATAGTATGCCGTACGATATGGGCTATAGCCCACAGTCCAAAATGATGAGAAACGAGGCTAAATTATTTTTTCAAAATTTCAAAAAACATGGGCTATAACCCATCGTTTTTGTCATTTCGTCATTTTTTTCAAATCTTCAAAAATGATGAAAAACGGCGCGCTATAGTATGCCGTACGATATGGGCTATAGCCCACGGTCCAAAATGATGAGAAACGAGGCTAAATTATTTTTTCAAAATTTCAAAAAACATGGGCTATAACCCATCGTTTTTGTCATTTCGTCATTTTTTTCAAATCTTCAAAAATGATGAAAAACGGCGCGCTATAGTATGCCGTACGATATGGGCTATAGCCCACGGTCCAAAATGATGAGAAACGAGGCTAAATTATTTTTTCAAAATTTCAAAAAACATGGGCTATAACCCATCGTTTTTGTCATTTCGTCATTTTTTTCAAATCTTCAAAAATGATGAAAAACGGCGCGCTATAGTATGCCGTACGATATGGGCTATAGCCCACGGTCCAAAATGATGAGAAACGAGGCTAAATTATTTTTTCAAAATTTCAAAAAACATGGGCTATAACCCATCGTTTTTGTCATTTCGTCATTTTTTTCAAATCTTCAAAAATGATGAAAAACGGCGCGCTATAGTATGCTGTACGATATGGGCTATAGCCCACGGTCCAAAATGATGAGAAACGAGGCTAAATTATTTTTTCAAATTTTCAAAAAACATGGGCTATAACCCATCGTTTTTGTCATTTCGTCATTTTTTTAAAATCTTCAAAAATGATGAAAAACGGCGCGCTATAGTATGCCGTACGATATGGGCTATAGCCCACGGTCCAAAATGATGAGAAACGAGGCTAAATTATTTTTTCAAAATTTCAAAAAACATGGGATATAACCCATCGTTTTTGTCATTTCGTCATTTTTTTCAAATCTTCAAAAATGATGAAAAACGGCGCGCTATAGTATGCCGTACGATATGGGCTATAGCCCACGGTCCAAAATGATAAGAAACGAGGCTAAATTATTTTTTCAAAATTTCAAAAAACATGGGCTATAACCCATCGTTTTTGTCATTTCGTCATTTTTTTCAAATCTTCAAAAATGATGAAAAACGGCGCGCTATAGTATGCCGTACGATATGGGCTATAGCCCACGGTCCAAAATGATGAGAAACGAGGCTAAATTATTTTTTCAAAATTTCAAAAAACATGGGCTATAACCCATCGTTTTTGTCATTTTGTCATTTTTTTCAAATCTTCAAAAATGATGAAAAACGGCGCGCTATAGTATGCCGTACGATATGGGCTATAGCCCACGGTCCAAAATGATGAGAAACGAAGCTAAATTATTTTTTCAAAATTTCAAAAAACATGGGCTATAACCCATCGTTTTTGTCATTTCGTCATTTTTTTTTAAATCTTCAAAAATGATGAAAAACGGGGCCCTATAGTATGCCGTACGATATGGGCTATAGCCCACGGTCCAAAATGATGAGAAACGAGGCTAAATTATTTTTTCAAAATTTCAAAAAACATGGGCTATAACCCATCGTTTTTGTCATTTCGTCATTTTTTTCAAATCTTCAAAAATGATGAAAAACGGCGCGCTATAGTATGCCGTACGATATGGGTTATAGCCCACGGTCCAAAATGATGAGAAACGAGGCTAAATTATTTTTTCAAAATTTCAAAAAACATGGGCTATAACCCATCGTTTTTGTCATTTCGTCATTTTTTTCAAATCTTCAAAAATGATGAAAAACGGCGCGCTATAGTATGCCGTACGATATGGGCTATAGCCCACGGTCCAAAATGATGAGAAACGAGGCTAAATTATTTTTTCAAAATTTCAAAAAACATGGGCTATAACCCATCGTTTTTGTCATTTCGTCATTTTTTTCAAATCTTCAAAAATGATGAAAAACGGCGCGCTATAGTATGCCGTACGATATGGGCTATAGCCCACGGTCCAAAATGATGAGAAACGAGGCTAAATTATTTTTTCAAAATTTCAAAAAACATGGGCTATAACCCATCGTTTTTGTCATTTCGTCATTTTTTTCAAATCTTCAAAAATGATGAAAAACGGCGCGCTATAGTATGCCGTACGATATGGGCTATAGCCCACGGTCCAAAATGATGAGAAACGAGGCTAAATTATTTTTTCAAAATTTCAAAAAACATGGGCTATAACCCATCGTTTTTGTCATTTCGTCATTTTTTTCAAATCTTCAAAATGATGAAAAACGGCGCGCTATAGTATGCCGTACGATATGGGCTATAGCCCACGGTCCAAAATGATGAGAAACGAGGCTAAATTATTTTTCAAAATTTAAAAAAACATGGGCTATAACCCATCGTTTTTGTCATTTCGTCATTTTTTTCAAATCTTCAAAAATGATGAAAAACGGCGCGCTATAGTATGCCGTACGATATGGGCTATAGCCCACGGTCCAAAATGATGAAAACGAGGCTAAATTATTTTTTCAAAATTTCAAAAAACATGGGCTATAACCCATCGTTTTTGTCATTTCGTCATTTTTTTCAAATCTTCAAAAATGATGAAAAACGGCGCGCTATAGTATGCCGTACGATATGGGCTATAGCCCACAGTCCAAAATGATGAGAAACGAGGCTAAATTATTTTTTCAAAATTTCAAAAAACATGGGCTATAACCCATCGTTTTTGTCATTTCGTCATTTTTTTCAAATCTTCAAAATGATGAAAAACGGCGCGCTATAGTATGCGTACGATATGGGCTATAGCCCACGGTCCAAAATGATGAAAAACGAGGCTAAATTATTTTTTCAAATTTCAAAAAACATGGGCTATAACCCATCGTTTTTGTCATTTCGTCATTTTTTTCAAATCTTCAAAAATGATGAAAAACGGCGCCCTATAGTATGCCGTACGATATGGGCTATAGCCCACGGTCCAAAATGATGAGAAACGAGGCTAAATTATTTTTTCAAAATTTCAAAAAACATGGGCTATAACCCATCGTTTTTGTCATTTCGCCATTTTTTCAAATCTTCAAAAATGATGAAAAACGGCGCGCTATAGTATGCCGTACGATATGGGCTTGGGCTATAGCCCACGGTCCAAAATGATGAGAAACGAGGCTAAATTATTTTTTCAAAATTTCAAAAAACATGGGCTATAACCCATCGTTTTTGTCATTTCGTCATTTTTTTTAAATCTTCAAAAATGATGAAAAACGGCGCGCTATAGTATGCCGTACGATATGGGCTATAGCCCACGGTCCAAAATGATGAGAAACGAGGCTAAATTATTTTTTCAAAATTTCAAAAAACATGGGCTATAACCCATCGTTTTTGTCATTTCGTCATTTTTTTCAAATATTCAAAAATGATGAAAAACGGCGCGCTATAGTATGCCGTACGATATGGGCTATAGCCCACGGTCCAAAATGATGAGAAACGAGGCTAAATTATTTTTTCAAAATTTCAAAAAACATGGGCTATAACCCATCGTTTTTGTCATTTCGTCATTTTTTTCAAATCTTCAAAAATGATGAAAAACGGCGCGCTATAGTATGCCGTACGATATGGGCTATAGCCCACGGTCCAAAATGATGAGAAACGAGGCTAAATTATTTTTTCAAAATTTAAAAAAACATGGGCTATAACCCATCGTTTTTGTCATTTCGTCATTTTTTTCAAATCTTCAAAAATGATGAAAAACGGCGCGCTATAGTATGCCGTACGATATGGGCTATAGCCCACGGTCCAAAATGATGAGAAACGAGGCTAAATTATTTTTTCAAAATTTCAAAAAACATGGGCTATAACCCATCGTTTTTGTCATTTCGTCATTTTTTTCAAATCTTCAAAAATGATGAAAAACGGCGCGCTATAGTATGCCGTACGATATGGGCTATAGCCCACGGTCCAAAATGATGAGAAACGAGGCTAAATTATTTTTTCAAAATTTAAAAAAACATGGGCTATAACCCATCGTTTTTGTCATTTCGTCATTTTTTTCAAATCTTCAAAAATGATGAAAAACGGCGCGCTATAGTATGCCGTACGATATGGGCTATAGCCCACGGTCCAAAATGATGAAAAACGAGGCTAAATTATTTTTTCAAAATTTCAAAAAACATGGGCTATAACCCATCGTTTTTGTCATTTCGTCATTTTTTTCAAATCTTCAAAAATGATGAAAAACGGCGCCCTATAGTATGCCGTACGATATGGGCTATAGCCCACGGTCCAAAATGATGAGAAACGAGGCTAAATTATTTTTTCAAAATTTCAAAAAACATGGGCTATAACCCATCGTTTTTGTCATTTCGCCATTTTTTTCAAATCTTCAAAAATGATGAAAAACGGCGCGCTATAGTATGCCGTACGATATGGGCTATAGCCCACGGTCCAAAATGATGAGAAACGAGGCTAAATTATTTTTTCAAAATTTCAAAAAACATGGGCTATAACCCATCGTTTTTGTCATTTCGTCATTTTTTTCAAATATTCAAAAATGATGAAAACGGCGCGCTATAGTATGCCGTACGATATGGGCTATAGCCCACGGTCCAAAATGATGAGAAACGAGGCTAAATTATTTTTTCAAAATTTCAAAAAACATGGGCTATAACCCATCGTTTTTGTCATTTCGTCATTTTTTTCAAATCTTCAAAAATGATGAAAAACGGCGCGCTATAGTATGCAGTACGATATGGGCTATAGCCCACGGTCCAAAATGATGAGAAACGAGGCTAAATTATTTTTTCAAAATTTCAAAAAACATGGGCTATAACCCATCGTTTTTGTCATTTCGTCATTTTTTTCAAATATTCAAAAATGATGAAAAACGGCGCGCTATAGTATGCCGTACGATATGGGCTATAGCCCACGGTCCAAAATGATGAGAAACGAGGCTAAATTATTTTTTCAAAATTTCAAAAAACATGGGCTATAACCCATCGTTTTTGTCATTTCGTCATTTTTTTCAAATCTTCAAAAATGATGAAAAACGGCGCGCTATAGTATGCAGTACGATATGGGCTATAGCCCACGGTCCAAAATGATGAGAAACGAGGCTAAATTATTTTTTCAAAATTTCAAAAAACATGGGCTATAACCCATCGTTTTTGTCATTTCGTCATTTTTTTCAAATCTTCAAAAATGATGAAAAACGGCGCGCTATAGTATGCCGTACGATATGGGCTATAGCCCACGGTCCAAAATGATGAGAAACGAGGCTAAATTATTTTTTCAAAATTTCAAAAAACATGGGCTATAACCCATCGTTTTTGTCATTTCGTCATTTTTTTCAAATCTTCAAAAATGATGAAAAACGGCGCGCTATAGTATGCCGTACGATATGGGCTATAGCCCACGGTCCAAAATGATGAGAAACGAGGCTAAATTATTTTTTCAAAATTTCAAAAAACATGGGCTATAACCCATCGTTTTTGTCATTTCGTCATTTTTTTCAAATCTTCAAAAATGATGAAAAACGGCGCGCTATAGTATGCCGTACGATATGGGCTATAGCCCACGGTCCAAAATGATGAGAAACGAGGCTAAATTATTTTTTCAAAATTTCAAAAAACAT
Organism: Protomyctophum bolini; assembly: GCF_963924005.1. Classification (NCBI taxonomy): domain Eukaryota; kingdom Metazoa; phylum Chordata; class Actinopteri; order Myctophiformes; family Myctophidae; genus Protomyctophum; species Protomyctophum bolini. The sequence continues at coordinate 29,923,617 of NC_137883.1, forward strand.
GGGCTATAACCCATCGTTTTTGTCATTTCGTCATTTTTTTCAAATCTTCAAAAATGATGAAAAACGGCGCGCTATAGTATGCCGTACGATATGGGCTATAGCCCACGGTCCAAAATGATGAGAAACGAGGCTAAATTATTTTTTCAAAATTTCAAAAAACATGGGCTATAACCCATCGTTTTTGTCATTTCGTCATTTTTTTCAAATCTTCAAAAATGATGAAAAACGGCGCGCTATAGTATGCCGTACGATATGGGCTATAGCCCACGGTCCAAAATGATGAGAAACGAGGCTAAATTATTTTTTCAAAATTTCAAAAAACATGGGCTATAACCCATCGTTTTTGTCATTTCGTCATTTTTTTCAAATCTTCAAAAATGATGAAAAACGGCGCGCTATAGTATGCCGTACGATATGGGCTATAGCCCACGGTCCAAAATGATAAGAAACTAGGCTAAATTATTTTTTCAAAATTTCAAAAAACATGGGCTATAACCCATCGTTTTTGTCATTTCATCATTTTTTTCAAATCTTCAAAAATGATGAAAAACGGCGCGCTATAGTATGCCGTACGATATGGGCTATAGCCCACGGTCCAAAATGATGAGAAACGAGGCTAAATTATTTTTTCAAAATTTCAAAAAACATGGGCTATAACCCATCGTTTTTGTCATTTTGTCATTTTTTTCAAATCTTCAAAAATGATGAAAAACGGCGCGCTATAGTATGCCGTACGATATGGGCTATAGCCCACGGTCCAAAATGATGAGAAACGAGGCTAAATTATTTTTTCAAAATTTCAAAAAACATGGGCTATAACCCATCGTTTTTGTCATTTCGTCATTTTTTTTAAATCTTCAAAAATGATGAAAAACGGCGCCCTATAGTATGCCGTACGATATGGGCTATAGCCCACGGTCCAAAATGATGAGAAACGAGGCTAAATTATTTTTTCAAAATTTCAAAAAACATGGGCTATAACCCATCGTTTTTGTCATTTCGTCATTTTTTTCAAATCTTCAAAAATGATGAAAAACGGCGCGCTATAGTATGCCGTACGATATGGGCTATAGCCCACGGTCCAAAATGATGAGAAACGAGGCTAAATTATTTTTTCAAAATTAAAAAAACATGGGCTATAACCCATCGTTTTTGTCATTTCGTCATTTTTTTCAAATATTCAAAAATGATGAAAAACGGCGCGCTATAGTATGCCGTACGATATGGGCTATAGCCCACGGTCCAAAATGATGAGAAACGAGGCTAAATTATTTTTTCAAAATTTCAAAAAACATGGGCTATAACCCATCGTTTTTGTCATTTCGTCATTTTTTTCAAATCTTCAAAAATGATGAAAAACGGCGCGCTATAGTATGCCGTACGATATGGGCTATAGCCCACGGTCCAAAATGATGAGAAACGAGGCTAAATTATTTTTTCAAAATTTCAAAAAACATGGGCTATAACCCATCGTTTTTGTCATTTCGTCATTTTTTTCAAATCTTCAAAAATGATGAAAAACGGCGCGCTATAGTATGCCGTACGATATGGGCTATAGCCCACGGTCCAAAATGATGAGAAACGAGGCTAAATTATTTTTTCAAAATTTCAAAAAACATGGGCTATAACCCATCGTTTTTGTCATTTCGTCATTTTTTTCAAATCTTCAAAAATGATGAAAAACGGCGCGCTATAGTATGCCGTACGATATGGGCTATAGCCCACGGTCCAAAATGATGAGAAACGAGGCTAAATTATTTTTTCAAAATTTCAAAAAACATGGGCTATAACCCATCGTTTTTGTCATTTCGTCATTTTTTTCAAATCTTCAAAAATGATGAAAAACGGCGCCCTATAGTATGCCGTACGATATGGGCTATAGCCCACGGTCCAAAATGATGAGAAACGAGGCTAAATTATTTTTTCAAAATTTCAAAAAACATGGGCTATAACCCATCGTTTTTGTCATTTCGTCATTTTTTTCAAATCTTCAAAAATGATGAAAAACGGCGCCCTATAGTATGCCGTACGATATGGGCTATAGCCCACGGTCCAAAATGATGAGAAACGAGGCTAAATTATTTTTTCAAAATTTCAAAAAACATGGGCTATAACCCATCGTTTTTGTCATTTCGTCATTTTTTTCAAATCTTCAAAAATGATGAAAAACGGCGCGCTATAGTATGCCGTACGATATGGGCTATAGCCCACGGTCCAAAATGATGAGAAACGAGGCTAAATTATTTTTTCAAAATTTCAAAAAACATGGGCTATAACCCATCGTTTTTGTCATTTCGTCATTTTTTTCAAATCTTCAAAAATGATGAAAAACGGCGCCCTATAGTATGCCGTACGATATGGGCTATAGCCCACGGTCAAAAATGATGAGAAACGAGGCTAAATTATTTTTTCAAAATTTCAAAAAACATGGGCTATAACCCATCGTTTTTGTCATTTCGTCATTTTTTTCAAATATTCAAAAATGATGAAAAACGGCGCGCTATAGTATGCCGTACGATATGGGCTATAGCCCACGGTCCAAAATGATGAGAAACGAGGCTAAATTATTTTTTCAAAATTTCAAAAAACATGGGCTATAACCCATCGTTTTTGTCATTTCGTCATTTTTTTCAAATCTTCAAAAATGATGAAAAACGGCGCGCTATAGTATGCCGTACGATATGGGCTATAGCCCACGGTCCAAAAGATGAGAAACGAGGCTAAATTATTTTTTCAAAATTTCAAAAAACATGGGCTATAACCCATCGTTTTTGTCATTTCGTCATTTTTTTCAAATATTCAAAAATGATGAAAAACGGCGCGCTATAGTATGCCGTACGATATGGGCTATAGCCCACGGTCCAAAATGATGAGAAACGAGGCTAAATTATTTTTTCAAAATTTCAAAAAACATGGGCTATAACCCATCGTTTTTGTCATTTCGTCATTTTTTTCAAATCTTCAAAAATGATGAAAAACGGCGCGCTATAGTATGCCGTACGATATGGGCTATAGCCCACGGTCCAAAATGATGAGAAACGAGGCTAAATTATTTTTTCAAAATTTCAAAAAACATGGGCTATAACCCATCGTTTTTGTCATTTCGTCATTTTTTTCAAATCTTCAAAAATGATGAAAAACGGCGCGCTATAGTATGCCGTACGATATGGGCTATAGCCCACGGTCCAAAATGATGAGAAACGAGGCTAAATTATTTTTTCAAAATTTCAAAAAACATGGGCTATAACCCATCGTTTTTGTCATTTCGTCATTTTTTTCAAATCTTCAAAAATGATGAAAAACGGCGCGCTATAGTATGCCGTACGATATGGGCTATAGCCCACGGTCCAAAATGATGAGAAACGAGGCTAAATTATTTTTTCAAAATTTCAAAAAACATGGGCTATAACCCATCGTTTTTGTCATTTTGTCATTTTTTTCAAATCTTCAAAAATGATGAAAAACGGCACGCTATAGTATGCCGTACGATATGGGCTATAGCCCACGGTCCAAAATGATGAGAAACGAGGCTAAATTATTTTTTCAAATTTTCAAAAAACATGGGCTATAACCCATCGTTTTTGTCATTTCGTCATTTTTTTTAAATCTTCAAAAATGATGAAAAACGGCGCCCTATAGTATGCCGTACGATATGGGCTATAGCCCACGGTCCAAAATGATGAGAAACGAGGCTAAATTATTTTTTCAAAATTTCAAAAAACATGGGCTATAACCCATCGTTTTTGTCATTTCGTCATTTTTTTTAAATCTTCAAAAATGATGAAAAACAGCGCGCTATAGTATGCCGTACGATATGGGCTATAGCCCACGGTCCAAAATGATGAGAAACGAGGCTAAATTATTTTTTCAAAATTTCAAAAAACATGGGCTATAACCCATCGTTTTTGTCATTTCGTCATTTTTTTCAAATCTTCAAAAATGATGAAAAACGGCGCGCTATAGTATGCCGTACGATATGGGCTATAGCCCACGGTCCAAAATGATGAGAAACGAGGCTAAATTATTTTTTCAAAATTTCAAAAAACATGGGCTATAACCCATCGTTTTTGTCATTTCGTCATTTTTTTCAAATCTTCAAAAATGATGAAAAACGGCGCGCTATAGTATGCCGTACGATATGGGCTATAGCCCACGGTCCAAAATGATGAGAAACGAGGCTAAATTATTTTTTCAAAATTTCAAAAAACATGGGCTATAACCCATCGTTTTTGTCATTTCGTCATTTTTTTCAAATCTTCAAAAATGATGAAAAACGGCGCGCTATAGTATGCCGTACGATATGGGCTATAGCCCACGGTCCAAAATGATGAGAAACGAGGCTAAATTATTTTTTCAAAAACATGGGCTATAACCCATCGTTTTTGTCATTTCGTCATTTTTTTCAAATCTTCAAAAATGATGAAAAACGGCGCGCTATAGTATGCCGTACGATATGGGCTATAGCCCACGGTCCAAAATGATGAGAAACGAGGCTAAATTATTTTTTCAAAATTTCAAAAAACATGGGCTATAACCCATCGTTTTTGTCATTTCGTCATTTTTTTCAAATATTCAAAAATGATGAAAAACGGCGCGCTATAGTATGCCGTACGATATGGGCTATAGCCCACGGTCCAAAATGATGAGAAACGAGGCTAAATTATTTTTTCAAAATTTCAAAAAACATGGGCTATAACCCATCGTTTTTGTCATTTCGTCATTTTTTTCAAATCTTCAAAAATGATGAAAAACTGCGTGCTATAGTATGCCGTACGATATGGGCTATAGCCCACGGTCCAAAATGATGAGAAACGAGGCTAACTTTTTTTTTCAAAATTTCAAAAAACATGGGCTATAACCCATCGTTTTTGTCATTTCGTCATTTTTTTTAAATCTTCAAAAATGATGAAAAACGGCGCGCTATAGTATGCCGTACGATATGGGCTATAGCCCACGGTCCAAAATGATGAGAAACGAGGCTAAATTATTTTTTCAAAATTTCAAAAAACATGGGCTATAACCCATCGTTTTTGTCATTTTGTCATTTTTTTCAAATCTTCAAAAATGATGAAAAACGGCGTGCCATAGTATGCCGTACGATATGGGCTATAGCCCACGGTCCAAAATGATGAGAAACGAGGCTAACTTTTTCTTTCAAAATTTCAAAAAACATGGGCTATAACCCATCGTATTTTCCGCAATTCCTCAAAAATTCCTCCGCAATCTTTCCGCAATACTCTGCAATTTAAAAAAAAAAAATCAAAAAACATGGGCTATAACCCATCGTTTTTTTTCATTTTTTCATTTTTTTCAAATCCTCAAAAATGATGAAAAACGGCGTGCCATAGTATGCCGTACGATATGGGCTATAGCCCACAGTCCAAAATGATGAGAAAAGGCTAGCTTTTTCTTTCAAAATTTCAAAAAACATGGGCTATAACCCATCGTTTTTTTTCATTTTTTCAAATCCTCAAAAACGATGAAAAACGGCGTGCCATAGTATGCCGTACGATATGGGCTATAGCCCACGGTCCAAAATGATGAGAAACGAGGCTAACTTTTTTTTTCAAAATTTCAAAAAACATGGGCTATAACCCATCGTTTTTTTTATCCTCGTTTCATCCTCGTTTTTTCATCCTCGTTTCTCATCATTTTGGACCATGGGCTATAGCCCATATCGTACGGCATACTATAGCACGCCGTTTTTCATCATTTTTGAGGCTTTGAAAAAAAATGACAAAATGAAAAATAACGATGGGTTATAGCCCATGTTTTTTGAAATTTTGAAAAAAAAAGTTATCCTCGTTTCTCATCATTTTGGACCATGGGCTGTAGCCCATATCGTAGGGCATACTATAGGACGCCGTTTTTCATCATTTTTGAGGATTTGAAACAAATGAAAAAATGAAAAAAACGATGGGTTATAGCCCATGTTTTTTTTTAATTTTGAAAAAAAAAGGTTATCCTCGTTTCTCATCATTTTGGACCATGGGCTAGAGCCCATATCGTACGGCATACTATGTAAAGGACAGCACACGTTGGCTATGACACAGACATAATGTGGATTGAAGGAAACACACAGACAGAGTAAATAAATGTGTACCTTTTTTGTCTGAGGATGGTGTTGTAGTATCCATTGTGGTATCCATGAGTCGCAGTGGTGTAGAGGATGTGAAGATAGCGTGTTGGGCATACACAAACTACACACGTTACTGGCTGCAGGGATGGTCTGGGAAGTACAGAGCAGTATGTAAGGCAGTGGAGTTGTGTATTGACTATTGACTTGATTTAATCAGTTATTTGCAGTAATGTAATAGATAGTGAACAATTATGAAGGTAATAGGGGTGATACACGGGCTGCAGGGATGGTCTGGGAAATACGGTATGTAAGGCAGTGGAGTTGTGTATTGACTATTGACTTGATTTAATCAGTTATTTGCAGTAATGTAAATAGTACATAGTGTTGGCACACACACACACACACACACACACACACACACACACACACACACACACACACACACACACACACACACACACAGATGTAACAAATATACGTGGAGACATTTGAAAGGTGAAGATGCCTGTGGAGCCCCCCATTGAATGGCATTTGTATGTCTGTTAAATGTGAGAGTGTAAATGGGTCAATTGTATACGCTGTCTCTGAGTTACATGAGACCCCCATTACTATTGTAAAAGCAATGTTAATTGAACTGTGAGAGTGTAAATTAGTTAATTTGGTGTGGTTCCATTGGGTTCTAAATTATAATGTAGCTGGGGACATGGGGGAACTCCCCCCATGCATTACCGTAAACTATGATGTGGCACAGTGGCTCATTCTCTACACACACACACACACACACACACACACACACACACACACACACACACACACACACACACACACACACACACACACACACACACACACGCGTTGCAAAAGTATAGCTGCCTGGAAGGAATTATTTACCTGGGCTGGTACCTGGCGGAACTTCGGAAGGCAACGTGTGTGACCCACGGCTCCGTCAGTGTGTGACCCACGCACGCGTGCGTTGCGAAATCCGTGAAAGAAAGTGTGTTGCGCTGCATGCTGTGTACTGTATGCCACTGTTGTTGTGTTGCGGCGGTAGGTGTGTCGTGTGTGTGTGTGTGTGTGTGTGTGTATGTATGCGCCGCCAAATTGTATAGGCCACTGTTTGTTGTGTTGCTGCGGTAGCTAGAGGAAGCATGCCAGTGGGGTAACAGTGAGAACGGTGGCCTGTGATGCAGGTGTCGCTAAGGGGCGGAGGTGTGTGAGGGTGCGAGGTTGGTAGGTGCGTGTGTGCGTGTGTGTGTGTGTGTGTGTGTATGTATGCGCCGCCAAATTGTATAGGCCACTGTTTTACTTTGCACATTCTCAGAGTTATGGAAGTCCTTGAAATACATGTGTTGTTTTTTGTTATACTCACAGGTTGCTGTACGAGGTCCAGTCAGCCTTGCTGAGCGAGGGTCTGGTGGTCAGCAGGGCTGAGGTCAGATGAGACTGGCTGAGCAGCAGGCCTGATCCACTGGACACTGGAGTCACCCGATGACCACTGTCCTGGAGACCCTGCAACGCACGCACATGCGCACAGGCACGCACACACACACACACACACACACACACACACACACTCACACACACGCGCTCACAAAGTAGAACATAAAAATAGGGTTTATTTTTTGCCTCTTGTCTGAGCACGGCAACCACCCCTGTAGACCAGACATCGCACAGGGCTGGCTATTATTTTTTTAATCGTGAAAATGTGTGCAAAATTCATTACCAATTACATTTTTTTTGTGGCTTTCTCCTTTATTTTATATATTTTATGGAGGGACAGACAGTAGGCTGACAGGAAATAGGGAGAGAGATGGGGGGGGGGTAACCCATCGTTTTTTTCATTTTTTCCAAACCCTCAAAAATGATGAAAAACGGCGTGCCAGAGTATGCCGTACGATATGGGCTATAGCCCACGGTCCAAAATGATGAGAAACGAGGCTAACTTTTTTTCCCAAAATTTCAAAAAACATGGGCTATAACCCATCGTTTTTTTCATTTTTTTCAAATCCTCAAAAATGATGAAAAACGGCGTGCCATAGTATGCCGTACGATATGGGCTATAGCCCACGGTCCAAAATGATGAGAAACGAGGCTAACTTTTTCTTTCAAAATTTCAAAAAACATGGGCTATAACCCATCGTATTTTCCGCAATTCCTCTGCAATACTACGCAATTTTTCAAAAATTCCTCCGCAATCTTTCCGCAATACTCTGCAATTTAAAAAAATAATCAAAAAACATGGGCTATAACCCATCGTTTTTTTCATTTTTTTCAAATCCTCAAAAATGATGAAAAACGGCGTGCCATAGTATGCCGTACGATATGGGCTATAGCCCACGGTCCAAAATGATGAGAAACGAGGCTAACTTTTTTTTTCAAAATTTCAAAAAACATGGGCTATAACCCATCGTTTTTTTTTCCTTTTTTTTCAAATCCTCAAAAACGATGAAAAACGGCGTGCCAGAGTATGCCGTACGATATGGGCTATAGCCCACGGTCCAAAATGATGAGAAACGAGGCTAACTTTTTTTCCCAAAATTTCAAAAAACATGGGCTATAACCCATCGTTTTTTTCATTTTTTCATTTTTTTCAAATCCTCAAAAATTATGAAAAACGGCGTGCCATAGTATGCCATACGATATGGGCTATAGCCCACGGTCCAAAATGATGAGAAACGAGGCAAAATTTATTTTTCAAAATTTCAAAAAACATGGGCTATAACCCATCGTTTTTTTTCATTTTTTCATTTTTTTCAAATCCTCAAAAATGATGAAAAACGGCGTGCCATAGTATGCCGTACGATATGGGCTATAGCCCACGGTCCAAAATGATGAGAAACGAGGCTAACTTTTTTTTTCAAAATTTCAAAAAACATGGGCTATAACCCATCGTTTTTTTTTTTCATTTTTTCATTTTTTTCAAATCCTCAAAAACGATGAAAAACGGCGTGCCATAGTATGCCGTACGATATGGGCTATAGCCCACGGTCCAAAATGATGAGAAACGAGGCTAACTTTTTCTTTCAAAATTTCAAAAAACATGGGCTATAACCCATCGTTTTTTTTTCATTTTTTCATTTTTTTCAAATCCTCAAAAACGATGAAAAACGGCGTGCCAGAGTATGCCGTACGATATGGGCTATAGCCCACGGTCCAAAATGATGAGAAACGAGGCTAACTTTTTTTCCCAAAATTTCAAAAAACATGGGCTATAACCCATCGTTTTTTTTTTCATTTTTTCATTTTTTTCAAATCCTCAAAAACGATGAAAAACGGCGTGCCATAGTATGCCGTACGATATGGGCTATAGCCCACGGTCCAAAATGATGAGAAACGAGGCTAACTTTTTCTTTCAAAATTTCAAAAAACATGGGCTATAACCCATCGTTTTTTTTTCATTTTTTCATTTTTTTCAAATCCTCAAAAACGATGAAAAACGGCGTGCCATAGTATGCCGTACGATATGGGCTATAGCCCACGGTCCAAAATGATGAGAAACGAGGCTAACTTTTTTTCCCAAAATTTCAAAAAACATGGGCTATAACCCATCGTTTTTTTCATTTTTTTCAAATCCTCAAAAATTATGAAAAACGGCGTGCCATAGTATGCCATACGATATGGGCTATAGCCCACGGTCCAAAATGATGAGAAACGAGGCTAACTTTTTTTCCCAAAATTTCAAAAAACATGGGCTATAACCCATCGTTTTTTTAATTTTTTAATTTTTTTCAAATCCTCAAAAATTATGAAAAACGGCGTGCCATAGTATGCCATACGATATGGGCTATAGCCCACGGTCCAAAATGATGAGAAACGAGGCAAAATTTATTTTTCAAAATTTCAAAAAACATGGGCTATAACCCATCGTTTTTTTTTTCATTTTTTCATTTTTTTCAAATCCTCAAAAACGATGAAAAACAGCGTGCCAGAGTATGCCGTACGATATGGGCTATAGCCCACGGTCCAAAATGATGAGAAACGAGGCTAACTTTTTTTCCCAAAATTTCAAAAAACATGGGCTATAACCCATCGTTTTTTTCATTTTTTTCAAATCCTCAAAAATTATGAAAAACGGCGTGCCATAGTATGCCATACGATATGGGCTATAGCCCACGGTCCAAAATGATGAGAAACGAGGCAAAATTTATTTTTCAAAATTTCAAAAAACATGGGCTATAACCCATCGTTTTTTTTTCATTTTTTAATTTTTTTCAAATCCTCACAAACGATGAAAAACGGCGTGCCAGAGTATGCCGTACGATATGGGCTATAGCCCACGGTCCAAAATGATGAGAAACGAGGCTAACTTTTTTTCCCAAAATTTCAAAAAACATGGGCTATAACCCATCGTTTTTTTCATTTTTTCATTTTTTTCAAATCCTCAAAAATTATGAAAAACGGCGTGCCATAGTATGCCGTACGATATGGGCTATAGCCCACGGTCCAAAATGATGAGAAACGAGGCAAAATTTATTTTTCCAAAATTTCAAAAAACATGGGCTATAACCCATCGTTTTTTTTTCTTTTTTTTCAAATCCTCAAAAACGATGAAAAACGGCGTGCCATAGTATGCCGTACGATATGGGCTATAGCCCACGGTCCAAAATGATGAGAAACGAGGCTAACTTTTTCTTTCAAAATTTCAAAAAACATGGGCTATAACCCATCGTATTTTCCGCAATTTTCCGCAATTCCTCTGCAATACTACGCAATTTTTCAAAAATTCCTCCGCAATCTTTTCGCAATACTCTGCAATTAAAAAAAAATATCAAAAAACATGGGCTATAACCAATCGTTTTTTTCATTTTTTCATTTTTTTCAAATCCTCAAAAATGATGAAAAACGGCGTGCCATAGTATGCCGTACGATATGGGCTATAGCCCACGGTCCAAAATGATGAGAAACAAGGCTAACTTTTTTTTTCAAAATTTCAAAAAACATGGGCTATAACCCATCGTTTTTTTTTCATTTTTTCATTTTTTTCAAATCCTCAAAAACGATGAAAAACGGCGTGCCATAGTATGCCGTACGATATGGGCTATAGCCCACGGTCTAAAATGATGAGAAACGAGGCTAACTTTTTTTTTCAAAATTTCAAAAAACATGGGCTATAACCCATCGTTTTTTTTTCATTTTTTTCAAATCCTCAAAAATGATGAAAAACGGCGTGCCATAGTATGCCGTACGATATGGGCTATAGCCCACGGTCCAAAATGATGAGAAACAAGGCTAACTTTTTTTTTCAAAATTTCAAAAAACATGGGCTATAACCCATCGTTTTTTTTTCATTTTTTCATTTTTTTCAAATCCTCAAAAACGATGAAAAACGGCGTGCCATAGTATGCCGTACGATATGGGCTATAGCCCACGGTCTAAAATGATGAGAAACGAGGCTAACTTTTTCTTTCAAAATTTCAAAAAACATGGGCTATAACCCATCGTTTTTTTTTCATTTTTTTCAAATCCTCAAAAACGATGAAAAACGGCGTGCCATAGTATGCCGTACGATATGGGCTATAGCCCACGGTCCAAAATGATGAGAAACGAGGCTAACTTTTTTTTTCAAAATTTCAAAAAACATGGGCTATAACCCATCGTTTTTTTCATCCTCGTTTCATCCTCGTTTCTCATCATTTTGGACCATGGGCTATAGCCCATATCGTACGGCATACTATAGCACGCCGTTTTTCATCATTTTTGAGGCTTTGAAAAAAAATGACAAAATGAAAAATAACGATGGGTTATAGCCCATGTTTTTTGAAATTTGGAAAAAAAAAGTTATCCTCGTTTCTCATCATTTTGGACCATGGGCTATAGCCCATATCGTACGGCATACTATAGCACGCCGTTTTTCATCATTTTTGAGGATTTGACAAAAATGAAAAAAACGATGGGTTATAGCCCATGTTTTTTTAATTTTGAAAGAAAAGGTTATCCTCGTTTCTCATCATTTTGGACCATGGGCTAGAGCCCATATCGTACGGCATACTATGTAAAGGACAGCACACGTTGGCTATGACACAGTGTAACAATCGCCCTTTACTCATTCAAGGCAACTATTACTTAAGGAAAAATTAAGCGGGATCGTAGGGTTATATTCAGAATTCTTTATATAGAGATAGCCAGCCATAGCCACTGACCGAATCAACAGTAGCCCATACACTTCACTAGTGACGCCTCTCCCTGTCTCTTTCCCTATTAAACACAATACTCAGGCATACAAACTTAAACCCACAAACAATAATTACTTCCCAAACCCCCCCCAAAGTCAGCAGAGAATAATGTCCGCGTCCGTCGTTCCCCTCAGTTGCGCACGCAAGTGTGCAACTGTCCCAAACTTCAAACGCAACGAAAAGTTCCTCTGCTCAAAAACGGTCCAACGGAAACATGAAAACGCTCGGGGTACCCCTAACCGCGGTGAAGTTGGTTTCAGGTTTTATATCCACCCAGTTGGATATTCGAAAATGTTAGGGACCGTCAATAAATTACAGATTTCAATTTTTTAAAAATGCAATATCTCCTAGACAAAACCACCTGGACACACCAAAAAATATCACAATGTTCATTGACCATGCCTACACTATGCACACCCTTTATTTTATTTTTTTTCCTGAAAATGTATTTTTTATGAATTTATGAAATCTAAGAAATTGAATAACTTTTTGGTCACATGACCTTTTCAACAAAATCATTGTTCAAATTATTTTTCAATAATTCCTACATCATGCACACCCTTTATTTTGAAAATATTCCTCAAAATGTATTTTTAATGATTTTCTGAAATCTAAGAAATTGAATAACTTTTTAATCACATTACTTTTTCAACAAAATCATTCTTCATATTATTTTTCAGTAATTCCTACATCATGCACACCCTTTATTTTGAAATTATTCCTCAAAATGTATTTTTTATGAATTTTTGAAATCTAAGAAATTGAATAACTTTTAGGTCACATGACCTGTTCAACAAAATCATTGTTCAAATTATTTTTCAGTAATTCCTACATCATGCACACCCTTTATTTTGAAATTATTCCTCAAAATGTATTTATTATGAATTTCTGAAATCTAAGAAATTGAATAACTTTTTAATCACATTACTTTTTCAACAAAATCATTGTTCATATTATTTTTCAGTAATTCCTACATCATGCACACCCTTTATTTTGAAATTATTCCTCAAAATGTATTTTTTATGAATTTCTGAAATCTAAGAAATTGAATAACTTTTTAATTACATTACTTTTTCAATAAAATCATTGTTCATATTGTCTGTCAGTCATGCCTACATGATGCCAGTGTTTCCTGCAGGAAAAAGCTTTGGCATGGTGCTGGGCGCGGGGGGGCCTTCTGGCGCGCGGGGTTGATTGATTAATTAATGAATCAATTAATTAATAAGATTAATAAATTAAGATGAATTCATATTATTGCTCTTATATTGCTATTGGAGACACTGGGGGAACACTGGGCAGGCACTGGGGAGGCACTGAGGGGACACTGGGGAGGCACTGAGGGGACACTGGGGAGGCACTGGGAAGACACTGGAGAGACACTGGGGAGGCACTGGGGGGACACTGGGCAGGCACTGGGGAGACACTGGAGAGACACTGGGGAGGCACTCAGGGGCACACTGGGGAGGCACTAGGGAGGCACTGGGGAGGCACTGAGGGGACACTGGGGAGGCACTGAGGGGACACTGGGGAGGTACTAGGAAGACACTGGAGAGACACTGGGGAGGCACTGGGGGGACACTGGGCAGGCACTGGGGAGACACTGGGGGGACACTGGGGAGGCACTCAGGGGCACACTGGGGAGGCACTAGGGAGGCACTGGGGAGACACTGGGGAGGCACTCAGGGGCACACTGGGGAGACACTGGGGAGGCACTCAGGGTAACACTGGGGAGGCACTGAGGGGACACTGGGGAGGCACTGGGGAGATACTGGAGAGACACTGGGGAGGCACTGGGGGGACACTGGGCAGGCACTAGGGAGACACTGGGGGGACACTGGGAGGACACTGGGGAGACACTGGGGAGGCACTCAGGGGCACACTGGAGAGACACTGGGGAGACACTGGGGAGGCACTCAGGGGCACACTGGGGAGGCACTCAGGGTAACACTGGGGAGGCACTGGGAAGACACTGGAGAGACACTGGGGAGGCACTGGGGGGGACACTGGGCAGGCAGTGGGGAGACACTGGGGGGACACTGGGCAGGCACTGGGGAGACACTGGGGAGGCACTCAGGGGCACACTGGAGAGACACTGGGGAGACACTGGGGAGGCACTCAGGGGACACTGGGGAGGTACTGGGGAGCCATGGGGCAGACACTGAGGAGGCACTGGGCAGACACTGCAGGGCAGACACTGGGGTGGCACTTGGGGAGGCACTGGGGAGGTACTGGACATTTCATATCACACACACACACACACCATGATTCACTAGCCCTCTTAAAAAAAAAGACATCATGCACACCCTTTTTTTGAAATCTAAGAAATTGAATAACTTTTTGGTCACATGACCTGTTCAACAAAATCATTGTTCAAATTATTTTTCAGTAATTCCTACATCATGCACACCCTTTATTTTGAAATTATTCCTCAAAATGTATTTTTTATGAATTTTTGAAATCTAAGAAATTGAATAACTTTTTGGTCACATGACCTGTTCAACAAAATCATTGCTCAAATTATTTTTCAGTAATTCGTACATCATGCACAGCCTTTATTTTGAAATTATTCCTCAATATTTATTTTTTATGAATATCTGAAATCTAAGAAATTGAATAACTTTTTGGTCACATGACCTGTTCAACAAAATCATTGTTCAAATTATTTTTCAGTAATTCCTACATCATGCACACCCTTTATTTTGAAATTATTCCTCAAAATCTATTTTTTATGAATTTTTGAAATCTAAGAAATTGAATAACTTTTTGGTCACATGACCTGTTCAACAAAATCATTGCTCAAATTATTTTTCAGTAATTCCTACATCATGCACAGCCTTTATTTTGAAATTATTCCTCAAAATCTATTTTTTATGAATTTTTGAAATCTAAGAAATTGAATAACTTTTTGGTCACATGACCTGTTCAACAAAATCATTGCTCAAATTATTTTTCAGTAATTCGTACATCATGCACACCCTTTATTTTGAAATTATTCCTCAAAATGTATTTTTTAAGAATTTTTGAAATCTAAGAAATTGAATAACTTTTTGGTCACATGACCTGTTCAACAAAATCATTGCTCAAATTATTTTTCAGTAATTCCTACATCATGCACAGCCTTTATTTTGAAATTATTCCTCAAAATCTATTTTTTATGAGTTTTTGAAATCTAAGAAATTGAATAACTTTTTGGTCACATGACCTGTTCAACAAAATCATTGCTCAAATTATTTTTCAGTAATTCGTACATCATGCACACCCTTTATTTTGAAATTATTCCTCAAAATGTATTTTTTATGAATTTTTGAAATCTAAGAAATTGAATAACTTTTTGGTCACATGACCTGTTCAACAAAATCATTGCTCAAATTATTTTTCAGTAATTCCTACATCATGCACAGCCTTTATTTTGAAATTATTCCTCAAAATGTATTTTTTATGAATTTTTGAAATCTAAGAAATTGAATAACTTTTTGGTCACATGACCTGTTCAACAAAATCATTGCTCAAATTATTTTTCAGTAATTCCTACATCATGCACAGCCTTTATTTTGAAATTATTCCTCAAAATGTATTTTTTATGAATTTTTGAAATCTAAGAAATTGAATAACTTTTTGGTCACATGACCTGTTCAACAAAATCATTGCTCAAATTATTTTTCAGTAATTCCTACATCATGCACAGCCTTTATTTTGAAATTATTCCTCAAAATCTATTTTTTATGAATTTTTGAAATCTAAGAAATTGAATAACTTTTTGGTCACATGACCTGTTCAACAAAATCATTGCTCAAATTATTTTTCAGTAATTCCTACATCATGCACACCCTTTATTTTGAAATTATTCCTCAAAATGTATTTTTTATGAATTTTTGAAATCTAAGAAATTGAATAACTTTTTGGTCACATGACCTGTTCAACAAAATCATTGCTCAAATTATTTTTCAGTAATTCCTACATCATGCACAGCCTTTATTTTGAAATTATTCCTCAAAATGTATTTTTTATGAATTTCTGAAATCTAAGAAATTGAATAACTTTTTGGTCACATGACCTGTTCAACAAAATCAGGTTAACCCACAGGTTAATATCAACTGGCGGTTTGAGGGCCACATGTCCCCCCCACCTTCACCAAATGCGGCCCGCAGGTTAATATCTACTGGCGGCCTGAGGGCCACATGTGGCCCCCACCTTCACCTAATGCGGCCCAGAGGTTAATATCAACTGGCGGCCTGAGGGCCACATGTGTCCCGTACCTTCACCTAATGCGGCCCACAGGTTAATATCTACTGGCGGCCTGAGGGCCACATGTGGCCCCACCTTCACCTAATGCGGCCCGGAGGTTAATATTCACACCTTCACCTAATGCGGCCCGCAGGTTAATGTCAACTGGCGTCCTGGGGGCCACATGTGTCCCCCACCTTCACCTAATGCTGCCTGCAGGTTAATATCAACTGGTGGCCTGAGGGCCACATGTGGCCCCACCTTCACCTAATGCTGCCTGCAGGTTAATATCAACTGGCGGCCTGAGGGCCACATGTGGTCCCACCTTCATCTAATGCGGCCCGGAGGTTAATATCGGAATACTGATATATTATTGATTTCAGCTGTTACAATTCCACACATGCAAACGCTTTAATTACTTCAGTCTATATTAGTAGCTTAATGACTATAGTAGGCCTACTAGTCTTAGTCTTATGTCTACTAGTCTTATGCCATTTAAGTTCCTAAATGTAACATAAAAAGTAAAAACATATAAATGTATTTGAAATTAAATAAAACATTTACTTTTCAAGATTTCAATTCAGAAATAGCTAAAAATAATTCAGAATTTAAATTAAAAAAGAGCAAAAAAAGCAGATCTACTAGATCAAAATGTGTCGCAGTTTGAGCTTGTAGATCAGCTATTTTTTTTACTATATGCATTGTGGCCCTCTGGAGTGAGTGTGGAATATATCTCCCTCTGAGTCTCCATCATCAAAGTGTTCCACCCCTGCCCTATCCAAAAACTAGTTATAGATCTCATTGACACAAGACACAACAGAGTTGATAATATGCCACATGCCACATGCAGTTGAATGCATGTACAAATTGCATTATTCAATACACCTGTGGCCCACAGCCCACAGGTGAAGTTGATTTCAGTCAATAGCACAGTAAAGATGATAATAATATAATGTGATGTGTGTAGTTCTTTATAGATCTATAGCTTCTTAATTTTGATCTCAAAGTGCACCAGATTGAAGCATTTCCATGTCAAATTTACATTATGAAGGTGGGGGACACATGTGGCCCTCAAACCGCCAGTTGATATTAACCTGCGGGTTAACCTGATTTTGTTGAAAAGGTCATGTGACCAAAAAGTTATTCAATTTCTTAGATTTCAAATATTCATAAAAAATACATATTGAGGAATAATTTCAAAATAAAGGGTGTGCATGATGTAGGAATTACTGAAAAATAATTTGAACAATGATTTTGTTGAAAAAGTAATGTAATTAAAAATGTATTCAATTTCTTAGATTTCAGAAATTCATAAAAAATACATTTTGAGGAATAATTTTAAAATAAAGGCTGTGCATCATGTAGGCATGAATGACAGACAATATAAACAATGATTTTGTTGAACAGGTCATGTGACCAAAAAGTTATTCAATTTCTTAGATTTCAAATATTCATAAAAAATACATTTTGAGGAATAATTTCAAAATAAAGGCTGTGCATGATGTAGGAATTACTGAAAAATAATTTGAACAATGATTTTGTTGAAAAAGTAATGTGATTCAAAAGTTATTCAATTTCTTAGATTTCAGAAATTCATAAAAAATACATTTTGAGGAATAATTTCAAAATAAAGGGTGTGCATGATGTAGGAATTACTGAAAAATAATATGAACAATGATTTTGTTGAAAAAGTAATGTGATTAAAAAGTTATTCAATTTCTTAGATTTCAAAATTCATAAAAAATACATTTTGAGGAATAATTTCAAAATAAAGGGTGTGCATGATGTAGGAATTACTGAAAAATAATATGAACAATGATTTTGTTGAAAAAGTAATGTGATTAAAAAGTTATTCAATTTCTTAGATTTCAAAATTCATAAAAAATACATTTTGAGGAATAATTTCAAAATAAAGGGTGTGCATGATGTAGGAATTACTGAAAAATAATATGAACAATGATTTTGTTGAAAAAGTAATGTGATTAAAAAGTTATTCAATTTCTTAGATTTCAGAAATTCATAAAAAATACATTTTGAGGAATAATTTCAAAATAAAGGGTGTGCATGATGTAGGAATTACTGAAAAATAATATGAACAATGATTTTGTTGAAAAAGTAATGTGATTAAAAAGTTATTCAATTTCTTAGATTTCAGAAATTCATAAAAAATACATTTTGAGGAATAATTTCAAAATAAAGGCTGTGCATGATGTAGGAATTACTGAAAAATAATTTGAACAATGATTTTGTTGAAAGAGTAATGTGATTAAAAAGTTATTCAATTTCTTAGATTTCAGAAATTCATAAAAAATAAATTTTGAGGAATAATTTCAAAATAAAGCGTGTGCATCATGTAGGCATGAATGACAGACAATATGAACAATGATTTTGTTGAACAGGTCATGTGACCAAAAAGTTATTCAATTTCTTAGATTTCAAATATTCATAAAAAATACATTTTGAGGAATAATTTCAAAATAAAGGCTGTGCATGATGTAGGAATTACTGAAAAATAATTTGAACAATGATTTTGTTGAACAGGTCATGTGACCAAAAAGTTATTCAATTTCTTAGATTTCAAAAATTCATAAAAAATACATTTTTAGGAATAATTTCAAAATAAAGGGTGTGCATGATGTCTTTTTTTAAGAGGGCTAGTGAATCATGGTGTGTGTGTGATATGAAATGTCCAGTACCTCCCCAGTGCCTCCCCAAGTGCCACCCCAGTGTCTGCCCTGCAGTGTCTGCCCAGTGCCTCCTCAGTGTCTGCCCCGTGGCTCCCCAGTACCTCCCCAGTGTCCCCTGAGTGCCTCCCCAGTGTCTCCCCAGTGCCTGCCCAGTGCCTGCCCAGTGTCCCCCCAGTGTCTCCCCAGTGCCTCCCCAGTGTCTCCCCAGTGTCTCTCCAGTGTTCCCCTGAGTGCCTCCCCAGTGTCTCCCCAGTGCCTCCCCAGTGCCTCCCCAGTGTCCCCTCAGTGCCTCCCCAGTGTGCCCCAGTGTGCCCCTGAGTGCCTCCCCAGTGTCTCCCCAGTGCCTCCCCAGTGTCTCTCCAGTGTTCCCCTGAGTGCCTCCCCAGTGTCTCCCCAGTGCCTCCCTAGTGCCTCCCTAGTGTGCCCCTGAGTGCCTCCCCAGTGTCTCCCCAGTGTCTCTCCAGTGTGCCCCTGAGTGCCTCCCCAGTGTCTCCCCAGTGTCCTCCCCAGTGTCCCCCCAGTGTCTCCCCAGTGCCTGCCCAGTGTCCCCCCAGTGCCTCCCCAGTGTCTCTCCAGTATCTCCCCAGTGCCTCCCCAGTGTCCCCTCAGTGCCTCCCCAGTGTTACCCTGAGTGCCTCCCCAGTGTCTCCCCAGTGTGCCCCTGAGTGCCTCCCCAGTGTCTCCCCAGTGCCTCCCCAGTGTCTCCCCAGTGTATCTCCAGTGTGCCCCTGAGTGCCTCCCCAGTGTCTCCCCAGTGCCTCCCTAGTGCCTCCCCAGTGTGCCCCTGAGTGCCTCCCCAGTGTCCCCCCAGTGTCTCCCCAGTGCCTGCCCAGTGTCCCCCCAGTGCCTCCCCAGTGTCTCTCCAGTGTCTTCCTAGTACCTCCCCAGTGTCCCCTCAGTGCCTCCCCAGTGTCCCCTCAGTGCCTCCCCAGTGCCTCCCTAGTGCCTCCCCAGTGTGCCCCTGAGTGCCTCCCCAGTGTCTCTCCAGTGTCTCCCCAGTGCCTGCCCAGTGTCCCCCCAGTGTCTCCCCAGTGTCTCTCCAGTGTCTTCCCAGTGCCTCCCCAGTGTCCCCTCAGTGCCTCCCCAGTGTCCCCTCAGTGCCTCCCCAGTGCCTGCCCAGTGTTCCCCCAGTGTCTCCAATAGCAATATAAGAGCAATAATATGAATTCATCTTAATTTATTAATCTTATTAATTAATTGATTCATTAATTAATCAATCAACCCCGCGCGCCAGAAGGCCCCCCCGCGCCCAGCACCATGCCAAAGCTTTTTCCTGCAGGAAACACTGGCATCATGTAGGCATGACTGACAGACAATATGAACAATGATTTTATTGAAAAAGTAATGTAATTAAAAAGTTATTCAATTTCTTAGATTTCAGAAATTCATAAAAAATACATTTTGAGGAATAATTTCAAAATAAAGGGTGTGCATGATGTAGGAATTACTGAAAAATAATATGAACAATGATTTTGTTGAAAAAGTAATGTGATTAAAAAGTTATTCAATTTCTTAGATTTCAGAAATTCATAAAAAATACATTTTGAGGAATAATTTCAAAATAAAGGGTGTGCATGATGTAGGAATTACTGAAAAATAATTTGAACAATGATTTTGTTGAACAGGTCATGTGACCTAAAAGTTATTCAATTTCTTAGATTTCAAAAATTCATAAAAAATACATTTTGAGGAATAATTTCAAAATAAAGGGTGTGCATGATGTAGGAATTACTGAAAAATAATATGAACAATGATTTTGTTGAAAAAGTAATGTGATTAAAAAGTTATTCAATTTCTTAGATTTCAGAAAATCATTAAAAATACATTTTGAGGAATAATTTCAAAATAAAGGGTGTGCATGATGTAGGAATTATTGAAAAATAATTTGAACAATGATTTTGTTGAAAAGGTCATGTGACCAAAAAGTTATTCAATTTCTTAGATTTCATAAATTC